>NC_135213.1:10631446-10636965 GCF_052324685.1 Brachyhypopomus gauderio | reverse complement strand
AGCCCAGCTGCCTGTTCAAGGCTCCACCAGCCGCAACACGCCTATATAAACCACCCACCCATACACACACACAGCTCATAGGTAAGGCTCCGGCACACAGCTAACCTGCTCCAAGGTTGCTTTAAGAAAGTCCTTTTTTTTTCTTTTAATATATACTCTCTATCAATTGAGTATCAACTGTAAATGTGAAAAGGTAAACGCAGAGTTTGTGGTTTGTGTGGCTGTAATGGTTCATGCAGCCGCACAAAAGCACACATACACACGTGCAGAAGCGCACGTATACACACACAAACAGGCCGGATGCTCCGGTAACTGGGAGGCATTGAATGTGTTAAAGAAGAAGGGCTGAGTCACTGTGTCCCCAGAGAGGGCCTCTCCCACACCAGCCCCACATCAGCCTCGTCCCACCACCTGCTGCACTATACCTGCCCCGTCTGCAGTACACCTCAACCCTGTGTGTGTGTGTGTGTGTGTGTGTGTGTGTGTGGTGTGTGTGTGTGTGTGTGTGTGTGTGTGTGTGTGTGTGTGTGTGTGTGAAGGATTTACCTGGAACCTCCGCATGTCCCGTGGGTTACCTGCATTCTTTAGACAGTTCTGATTGCACTTGAGGAAGAATTTCAAAAAGAATCTGTAAGAGATCACAGAAAAACACCCTCCATGTTAGACAATCAATCCCACTCTGACCAGACTCTACAAACTCACCCAAACTCACACAGGACCGATCAATAACATAGAATATAGATATTGACTGCACAACACTTCCCAGCAGAGAGGGAAAAAACCTGCACCAGTTGTAAACCCACATGTTGTAAACCCAACAACACAAACATTTAACACTGAGCCAACAGCTGCTTCCAAACACACACACACACACACACACACACACACACACACACACACACACACACACACACACACACACATACAAACAATAATGATCATCAGTGTTTTGTTCAGAGTCTTCCCAGCGGATACCTCTCAGAACTGTCTGTCTGTCCGTCTGATGCATACAAATCCCACAATTCCCATTAGAACCCATCTGTCCACACTCACAGGAAGTGCGCACACGCTGCCCCCACCCCCGCCCCTCAGAGCTCCACCCTGTAATTAAAGGAGGTAAACGAGCACACCTGAGCCCTTCTCATCATCAGGAGACACTGCAGCACTTAACAAGGTGAAAGCAGGGCCACAGAACTTCCAGCTCTGTCAGACAATTAGAGCCAACCTGAGCTCCCGCCCAGCAGTGCCCGGCAATTACGCCGCAAATTACAACCCACCTAATCTTCTCAGCAAATGTCATGTGTGTGTGAGAGTCAGGGTGGGTCCCCCCGGGCACCAGCACGTGCACGCACACACACGCACTCTCACACACTCACACCCACTCTCCCACACTCACACCCACACACACACGCGCACCTAAGCCCACTATATCTGTGTGAATGAGTAAGAGTGGAATGAGTGGATCCTCTCAATCTCTCTGCTCCACTAATGTTTTTCTCTCTGGCCTCATCACTGAGTCTCTTTAAGAGGCATCCAAACAAGAGGGGGGGGAGAAGGAGAGAAGAGGGGGATTATAGAGGAGAGAGGAGGTATTCTCTCCCTCTTTCTCTCTGTTCTACTCACCCTCTCTCTCCCTCTTTCTCTCTTCTTCTCTCTCTCGATTTTAACCCAAGCACTTGTGCACCTGACAGACAGGCTGGGAAGTCTCATCCTGAACGTGCCGTCTCACACACACACACACACACACACACACACACACACACACACACGCATGTGTGCGCATACGTGCATCGTTAGTGAAGCCCGTGGAATATCCACCAGCAGCTGGCCTTACATATGGATGTCCATGTACACAAATATTTGCCTGTGCCCCTCTCGGCACAGGCCTGGCCCACAGCCCTCTCCTGCCGCCGAGGTGTCATGCATTGCTGATCGCGCCATGCGGAGTTAGTGCGTAGTGGCAGGCAAACAGGCGGGAGCCCGCGGGGTGTGGGTGGGGGTGGGGCTCTCTGTGGCCCCAGTCCTCAACGGCTCCCCCGATGGGACCCCAACCACAGCCATAAATCACAATGTGAAATGACACCCCTAACCCTGAGCACCTCTTCTCCACCAGACCTCATCTGTTCACATTCTAACCTTCCATCTTGACAGAGGTGGGGGCGAGAGAGAGAGAGAGAGAGAGAGAGAGAGAGAGAGAGAGAGGAGAGAGAGGAGAGAGAGAGCATGTAAGACAGAGACAAATGGAGAGAGAAATGCAGAAAGGACAGAGAGGAAGCTAAAGAACAGTGAAAGAACATAGGCGGCCTTGGCAGGTGCCGGAAAATCTTTGTTCACCTTCATGAGAGAAAGAAAAGGCCATAAAGGCGGCTTGTAGGCAGGAGGGAGCAGTCAGCGTGCTGCCTGTGAGGCCCTAACAGCCTTGTAGGCCATCCTGGGGACTTCAGCTTTAATTGTGTACAGTGTGTGCAGGGCAGTGGGTTCGGACACACCGCTCCCAGGATGAGTATTATGGGCTGTAATTCTCGAACCCCATCTTTATTTCCCCACAGAGCCGTAATGTTTCCACAGCACATATCAGGGCAAATCACAGCCAAAACATGGACCTCATGCACTTCCTGCTTCTGCCAGACGGCAGACAAACAACCTCTCTCTCACACACACACACACACACACACACACACACACACACACACACACACACACACACACACACACACACACACACATACACACTCATTTACAAACACACAACACTTGTGCACACTTTCAAGCCAGATTGAATGGTAGAAAGAATAATTAAGAATGGAATTTGTCATTCACCATGAAAAAGAAATGCTGTCATAAACTGAAAGTAAAAAGACCCTGAGGCAGTTGATAAATCCATAAACATTGAAACACAAGAAACACAAAACAAACACAATCACTGTAAAACAAATCCAGAATACTGACATTTACATAAAAAAACACATTTCTTGGCATAAACAAAATAGCTTCACTATATCATTTCCAAAGCCTTTTGTTTTTATACTTTAAAATACATTTCCACTATCTAACCCTCAACCAACACACACGCACGTACTGTACCTCATTAGAGCTGTTGTACTATCGTGGTGCTGGGAAATGCTTGCTTTTCAGTAGTTGATTAAGCAAAGCTGTCTCGGCTATCTAATGAAAATCATCTCGGGCTGCAGTCCGCAACTCCACCATAATATCTGCTGAATTAGGAGCTGTTTCAATTCTACACGGGGATTGAGGAAATTGCTCCTTTGTGAGAAGCCAAGCAATTATGACCCCACGATGTTCTCTCTCTCCTTCTTCTTCTCTCTCTCTCTCTCTCTCTCTCTCTCTCTCTCTCTCTCTCTCCTCTCTCTCTCTCTCCCTCTCTCTCTCTCTCTCTCTCTCTCATCTTTCTAAACGGCTATGGAACTTTGTGTTCTTCATGAGTATCAGAAACAATGGAGGCAGTTAAACTGTAATTTAATGGAATATCAAGGAGTCTGTGGCATTAGACGCCAGCGATGGAGAGAGAGCAAGGCAGGGAGGGGGTGAAAAAATTAACTGCAATTAGGTTTGATTAAAGCTATCCTTCTCAATAATCAGCGTTTGTGACAGGACACGGGGCCCTGGTGGCCTCCGGACGGCAGCGAGGCGGTGGGCAATATTAAGACCAATAAAAGGGATATTAGCATGGCTAATTGCAACACGGCTGAAGCCCGTGGAAGGGGCCACTGTGTATTGTTATGTGCAAAATAATTGGACAAGGCAGTTATCAATTACAGGAGCCGCCATTTCAGTGTGCCGGAGAGAGGGGAGAAGATGGGTGGATGTGGTTAATTTCACGTTTGAGGCCCTCCCTATACCTCCCAACACCTCTCTCACATTCTCTATTACTCTCTCTCTCTCTCTCTGTCTCAGTGCTTTCCTCCTCCATCCCTTGTTACCTCCCTCTTTCTTCTTAAGACAAGCAGAGTCGCTTGTTTCTGGACTTAACTGCAGGAAGGACAAACTAGCAGTGGTGAAGCCAGTCTGCGTGGGGGCAATTACTTCCCTTTTCCCCCCAACTGCCCCGCTCCTCTCATTCCCTCTCCCTGACCGGAGGGGTTGAATCATTATGGTGTGAATAGCTACTACCCTTAGGTGAGTGAGAGGGAGGAAGAAAGGGAAACAGAAAGCAAGAGAGAGACAGAGAGGAAAGAGAGAGGAGGAGAGAGAGGAGAGAAGAGAGAGAGGAGAGAGTGAGGTGGAGAGAGAGAGCAGAGGAGAAAGTGAGGTGGAGAGAGAGAGGAGAGTGAGGAAGAGAGACTCTTCAGAGAGGAGAGAGAGGAGGAGAGAGTGAGGAGGAGAGAGAAAGGAGAGAGAGACTCTTCAGAGAGAAGAGCTTGCCGTTTGAAAGGACTTTAGCTTCAGAGGAACGAGGTAATTGAAGAAAAAAAGAGGAACTCAGTAGTAAGCTGTCTTATCTTAACCAATACCATTACTGGATCCTTTTCCTGCCCTTATTCAGAGAAGAACGCCTCTCTCTCTCTCCATTTCTGTCTTTTCTCTTTCTCTAATCCGCCTTCATTCACTTAAGAAAAGATATAAAAACAAACAGAAGCAGGGGCCTTGTAACCCCTGTCATAATTGGTGGTAAGGTTACTCTTCCCAGGGTTCTCTCTCTCCCTCTCTCTCTCTATCTCTATCTCATCTTTCTTTGTTCTCTCTTGTTACCAGTCTACTAGAAGCACCATAGATCTGAAATGCTAGCTATTTCATACTAAGTGTACCACTGCAACTCAAAGCCATTTTCATTCAATTGTAAACGCATAGAAATATTTCAGTTGCCACATAAAATTTGTCGAGCAAATTAGAATATTATTGAAGTTAAGGGAACGTAGCACAAGTGCATGTGCAGAGGGAGATAAATCATTGATCTGCACTGGTTGCTCCAGTGTGAACAGAGGAGGGAATGCTGCTGTTTCCAAACCAGGCCAGTAAAAAGTGCTGCAGATTTTCTTTTAAGCTTTTCCCAAGACAGATGAGTGCATGCAAAGGGCGGTAAAGAAATACAATGGCAGATGGGTGTGTGTGTGTGTGTGTGTGTGTGTGTGTGTGTGTGTGTGTGTGTGTGTGTGTGTGTGTGTGTGTGTGTGTGAGAGAGAGAGAGAGAGAGAGAGAGAGTGGTCAGTATGGGCACTAATTGCTGGTGTGGTGTTAAGAGCTGGGGCCTCAGCTGTGTGTCTGTGCAGAGTATTGATCATCCAGCAACTCTAGCCGATCAGACCCCAGCCAACCACACAAAACAAAACACACACTCACACACACACACACACACACACACACACACACACACACACACACACACACACACACACACACACACACACACACACACACACACCTGTAATGAGCTCTTCTCATACATGACTACTTTCTGCTGACACCAGACCCAGAGGCTGAGATGGGACAATACGGATCTTATTTCCAAAGCGCTGGGGACCGCACTGCCAGGGCCACACCCCCTCCCACACTTGATTCTC
>NC_135213.1:10621446-10626446 GCF_052324685.1 Brachyhypopomus gauderio | reverse complement strand
GCTTTCAAAGACACTTATCTACAAATAATAAGGATGCTCTCAGTCACAGTGTTGACGTGCAAACATCCTCTTCTACAGAACGGAAAAAAAAACCCCACACACATGACGAGAGGGTGGAAAACCTCCTCGTTTTTCTCTGCGGAGGAAACAGAGAGATGTCAGACTGGTTTTGTAGAAGAGTGGTTGAAGCGTGAGAAGACACTGCTAGCCTGGGCAGGACCTGCCATACATACACAAACGTGTCAGACGCATGCATGGTGGTGAGCTGCTTCAGGGACGCTCAGGGAGCAGCGAGAGGACACGGAGGCTGATGAGGGAGCGTGGGGGAGAGCTTGTGTATTAAAGCATTCAGTACCATTACAGCCATGTGCTGGGGGGGGCTGTTCTCTCTACCGGCAGCAGCAACGTGGGGCTATGTCAACCCCTACCACTAGGGGGCTTTTTGCCTCCAATGGTGTCACAGTTAACACGTAGACATAATAATCTCATTTTAACTCAATAAGAAAGAAATCCTAAAGCAGTGTAGCGTTAGACAATTACTGCTTCAATACTGCACCATGTACAAGAATTTAAGAGAGAGGGTGACTGTCTGATATAAATGTCTAGAGAGGTCAAAGGGCACAGTTAGCTTAAAGTCAACAAGACAGGTTCTCCTGTTCCGATCTTCTGGGGTCTTTTGGGATTCATAATCACCAAGGAAGTGTCTACTGATCTATTAGAGACCAGAGTGTGTGTATGGGGGTGCCAAATCTCGTTCCTTATGTACAATGGCAGGTTTGTACCATCGGCTGGTTTGTGTGTCCCCCTGAGGGAGAGACCCCATTAATTGGTAATTGTAAGTGGGGATCCAGTGTGGGGAGAGATTCAATACAGGAACATTTTTCCCTCACTGTGCTTCATCACAGCACAGGGTCACCAGTCCTAAACCATTTGACGCCAGGCGGCAAGCAGCTAAGATAATGAAAATTTCTTCATGTATAAAATCCTTAATCAAAATGCTGCCGGTGTCATCTTCCGCCGATAGAGAACCTCAACTTAAATTAATATACAAAAGAACCTTTGGCTAAATGAACATGCCCTCGTTTGACATGAGATTTCCCCAGTCCAGGCATCGGATGGGACCAAGTGGAAGCGAAAGGCAGAACGGGAGACGGGAAGAAGATGTCGCTCTCAGCCTCAGCTATGAGCTCTCAAAAATACTCATGGCAATATGACAGCGGAGGAAGGAAAGCATATTAATAAATAAAAATACTAACAAGCCAAGAAAGAACTTGTATTTGAATGTCTTTCTAATGATTCATATTCCAATGACAAAAAAACCCAATTATTCCGCCCATTTTTTGCGGTGTTTGGAGGGTGGATCTGTTGATGTGGAGGTTCCTGTATTTATCCCTGGTGGGTATTAGTGAACTCTGAGAAACGACGGTTTCAGCAAAAACATCACAGCTGAATGCAGATATTCTAGAGATACACCCTGCTAATGACCTCAGGGACCAAACATATGATATAGCTTTATATTTCACACTAATGCACACATCCGAGCCTGATAGTGCAACTATGAAACGCTGGCAAGCTTGTATCAGACGAATACAACTAGTGTTTGATATCCGAGCGCTTCCATTGTAGATGAAATGACAGCCCAGGCCGCGCCACCAGCGATACACGACCACGGTGACACCTTTGGGAAGGGAGAAGTCTCCATCCTACTTGTCTTTGACATTCGGTTCTATTCCACTGAGCAAGCCTATCCGAATATATTCTCTGGTATTTAGCGGACACAAGGGTTATCAAATAGTAAATATAAATTGCCACGTTTTTTCTAGCGGTGTTTTTCTGTGTTTTGACAAAGCTCCGGTGAGGTTCCAGCATTGGCCCCGACAGGCAAGGCGTCTGCTTCGCTCCTAACCACAGGAGAACTCTCAATTTACCGCGTGACACGGCTTTCTCTCTCTCTCTCTCTCTCTCTCTCTCCCTCTCTCTTCCCACCGTGGCAGAGCCCCATCTGCATGCTCGCAGATTAAACATTCAATTTGCTACCTGATAGGCCACAAGGTCCGCCACTTACCATACAAATGAAAAAAGTGTCACTGTCATTCCCCTCGTACTCGCCTGACCCTGCACCGTACTAGTCTAATATTCCTGTAATATTTACTTCGGGGAAATTATGACGCCTGCCATATTTATCTTCATGAAAAATGTGCATCTAAAATTGAAATAGCCTTTTGAATAGGGCGGTGATACAGTCAGACGCTAATATGCTTCATGAACTATAAAATTTAGTCACAGTGTACGACTGTATTACTGCTGAAGCTTTAACACAGACAGAGAGAGTGAGTGAGAGAGAGAGAGAGAGAGAGAGAGAGAGAAGCAAATTTTTCCTCATGTTAAGCTGGTGTGAGCTCTGGCAGCAGATTCAGTGTGATAGTCATTACGCTTACATGATGGTACAAGCCGGCCCTGTCGGATTTCCGCGCCCTCTCCAGCTCTCTCGCATTAATCTCCTTCCCAATAAGCCATTTGCACGTGCTCACTCGCACAGCCAAATTGAAATAAGGTGTAAATTTGAGGGTCTTAAATCCGAACAAGTACAGACAGATATTTTTCACCTGCCTCCACGCATTTTCTCACGAGTAAACACAATACGCGTTCTCTTTCATGCCTTTCTGCCTCCAAAATGATTTGTCTTTTTTTTCCACTTTCAGTTTTATTCATTTATTTATTTATATTTTTTCTCAGGCACTACCTTTTTCAAAAGCGTAGAGGAAATTATAATAATACAGTCTCGAGACAGCTGTTGGCTAAATCCATGAATGCTTGCGTAGCTCCACAGAAAACAATGTTTCCTGTGGAAAAAAAGTACTACTGATTGGAATTTGCATGGCAATTATGCTTTCTAGAATAGGTAAGCCAACGTAGCATGAAGCGCAGCTTAAGGAAAGCAAGTTAGTGATAAGGAACCATTCGAAAATTGAAATATAAAACAGCAAAGGGGGGGGGGGGAGGGGCACACGTGAGTTGGTCTCACGCTTGGAGAAGGTGCGTGCGAAGCTCCAGATATACGACCGGCAGAGTGGGCCAGTTTGTGGGGATGTAGATATATGAGTACTAGACTGTGGCCTTTGACAGACGTAAAGCTGGCGGGTAGGTGGGGTGAGCGTGATAGCTGGCCTGTAGCCTCCACAGCTGTTGGCCTGAGTGATTTATATCTGTACACACTGCTCCCCCCGTCAGCTACACCATGACCCAGGGCTCAGTGCCACCGCACAGCACTTATTTCATCATACAGAGAGAGAGAAGCACAGAGTGAGTGAGTGAGAAAGAGTGAGTCAGGTCAACTCAATTGAGGAGATGATAACACAAGTCTATTTATCAGAGCCTCAACAAGCAGGTCGGGACTCCAACACCAGCTGAACTGAAAAGAGATTGTGGGTGTGTGTGTGTGTGTGTGTGTGTGTGTGTGTGTGTGTGTGTGAGAGAGAGAGAGAGAGAGAGCGGGTGTGTGTGTGCACAAGAAAACAAAAAGTGAGGGCAGAGAAGTGGAAGGGTTAAACAGAGATGTAAATACATTCTAAATCACAACAAACTGGATTGATATCCTCCAGGCTGCAGTCATATACCTCTTTGGGTAAATATGCCACTGGGCTATAAGCCTGATACCTTTCATTACCTCCATTCATAAAGACACAGAAAAATCGTCGTGGTGATGCTGCAATTTCATCCGCTGTTGAGCCCCTGCTCCTGATTGGAGGGACGCTGACCCTCTCAGATTCACACATGTACCACCACATGAAGCCCACAGAACTTTGCTTACCTAATAACTGCTTGCAAACAACTGAATGACATACTGACTCATGATTACTCCGAGTTCTTTGGCCCATGAGGACACTCCACTTTAAGAATTAGTATCAGTCTGCCATAATGGAGCATGAAATGGCACCAGACTTTGGAGTTTTAATCAGCCGCAGTGCAGTGTGTCTTGGGTTAATCGCGGGGCATCGCCCACAGCAAGACGGTGGCATTTGACAGTGGGCTACCGAACTCCCCCATGGTCGTTTAATGTGTAATTACTCTTGTGATATCACACTGACCCATACCAGATACCGGCTAAAGGTGAAACCGCTTCAGAATTACTGAATACAACAATAATCATATCATTAATAATATGATTCTTTAAAAAGCTGCATGTAATACAATTATGGTTGTTGTTCATGTTGTTGTTAGCAGGCTTGTTTACTTCAGGGATACACTAAAAAATAATTACTTTAACCTCTTCTTTGCATGCAGTTAAGCCGTGTCCAAAGTAAAGTATTCTGTATCAAAAGCTACCTCGTAACTAATTCCTTCTAATTGATGGGCTTAGTTGGGCAATACGTCTTGATTCAGATTTTGATTGTATGTGTGAGTGTGTGCTGCATGTCTGAAGCCATATCGCTATGATAAACTCTGAACGCTCTCTAATAGAAATGGCACCCATATGTGCAGGGCACTCTGATCACTGATCTACAGCACAGCATTATGGGAGTGGTAGATGCCTCTGTATCAATTTAACATTACATATCCCCCTCCCTCCCTCTCGTGCTTTCTCTCTCCCTCTCTCTTTATCTTGTCTTCTCTCTATCTTTCTCTCTTGCACGTCTCTGTATTCTTTCTCTCTCTCTCTCTCTCTCTCTCTCTCTCTCTCTCTCTCTCTCTCTCTCTCTCTCTCTGCTGGTCCTCTGCAGTACTTCTCAATGGCCCTATGACAATAATTGATTGTGATTCTCTGCTGAAAGCCTGCGAACCCTGGCAGCCGGCAGGGGAGACCCCATTCATCAGACCCAACCCATAAGTGAAAATTTATACAAGGTATGCAGATGTTTAGAGTTTGGGGTAATCAATAAAGAGTAAATAAAGATTGGCACGCACTACACTCTGGCTGACAGGCTCCAGCCTAATGTTTGTCAAGCAAATTAAAATGACTGCGACTTCTCACCTGCTCCGACTACACAGCCACATATGGC
>NC_135213.1:10131446-10246446 GCF_052324685.1 Brachyhypopomus gauderio | reverse complement strand
TTCAGACTAGTCTCTGTATTGCCACGAGCAATTGTTTTGATGCATTCCTCTGTGCTTAGAAAAGAATAGACAAGCTTGGTAACTGAAAAGACATGATGACAAACTCAAAAGAGCAGCAGCTGTCTCCCCACCGCCCCAGCACTCCATTATAAATCAGTGAAACAACAAAATGACTGGGTGGTGGTAATTGACAATATGCTATAAAAAATGCAGATTCCTTTAAGGCTGAAGTTATGAGTGAAATGGTGTCCACGAGTAAAGTGTTTTAATGCATTATTTAAACCCTAAAAATGCAAAGGAATTTCCCACACCCGTCAAGGGACGTTCAGTCACCTAGATTACATCTACTAAGCAATTGGAATAAATGGATGAGTGAAGATCGGTATAACCCTTCCACCTATTCTGCTGGACCCATTCCTTCCACATATTAGCATTTTATCAGGGAAGAAGCCAGCCTGTTGAGTGAAATGAGCAATGAGGAACATAAATGGAGAAAATGTTTGTAATGGTAGAAAATGGTATCAAGAATGAAAGAAAGGGAAAAAAGTTAAAGGGCAGAGAAATACGGCAGGCAGTTTGTTTTTATTGGTTTCCCGCTCAGCATAATGGCTCTTTAGAGGGGCTCAGGGCACAAGAGTTTTCTTGAGTCCTGTTTCTAGGGGCTTCACAGTCTGGTGCAATAGGGGGTTTCCCGGTGGAATGGCTGTCACTCAAATTGATGCTTTGCATTGTTGAGGCTATAGCTGCATTGCTGCTCTGTGAGAGCTGAGGAGGTCAGGAGTGCCCTGAGCATTCAGGCCAGGTCAGAGGCAGCTGATGCTGTTGACTAGGGGTGTCACGATTCTATAAATCCTCGATTCGATTGTATTTCCGATTTTAGGGTCACGATTTGGTTTGATTCTCAATTTACAGCAGAGAGGCCTATGCCAGTTTTAGATTAGTCTATGGTCAGTCATTGGTTTGATTAATCAAATTTACAATATCTTATTTTAAAAGGTGGGTTTGATATAAGTGATGCAAAGTGATACAAGTGATCTGTAATACACCACATTAGTGGGGGGGTGAACGTATTTGGGCATCTGCTATCTGTTTATTGTTGCCATGGAGGCAATCCCCAGCCTCGTCTTGGGATCGTTGTGCGCGATTTCAAAATAAGAGCGGATAGCGCGATTGGGGAAAAAAAAAAAAAAACTACTCGCGGGCCAGAAATAGATGGCTGCTATTTGAGTATGGGGGGCATAGGCATTTATACTTGGTGTGTCACATTCTTTGCAGTGGTCTCTGAAACGATATGTGGTAGTATAAAGAAACACCCCTCAAAAACAGGGGAATGAACATTTACCTGACCAATTTTAATGTTGCTTTGTGTTTCAGTTTTGAAAAGTGCTGGAATTTAGGCTAAAGTACTTGAAAATGCTTGAAATTGTAACTACTTCGTTCCACAACAAATAGCTGTCTGACTGAATAGTTCTCCTGTATTATGTTAACAAATACGAGCCTCTTGTAATTCCAGGACGAAATATGAGAGAACGTGAAGACGTTAAGTTTGGGCGTTTTGAAAATAAACAATCATTAAATAATGTGACAAAAAGCGAATTATTTTGAATAATTACGAGTATATGTATAAATATGTAACTTAATTAGGTTTAACGTGCTGTGAATTATTGAAATGGACCTTGAAAAAGACATACAAGTGCTTTAATTCCACCTTATAAAGGTGTATGAACCCTGCAAACATGACTTGGTTCATTGCGCTGAAGCACGGTGTGCGAGAAGTTACAAAATTCGAGAGGTGCACGACCTCGTACATCGCCAGCACGCGAGGTCCTCGCGCACGGGCGGAGCCACCCCGATTATGTAATTTTCACTCGTGATTATGCTCGCGACGCATCAAGTATAAACCAGGCTTTACTTTGCGTAGTGTGGGTGCTTGCGTAGCTTAGAGGGAGGGATCATCGATCTTTCTGACTTCGAGGCTCGAGATCGTGACATAATTTCGATCGATTTCGATTAAATATCGAAATCGTGACACCCCTACTGTTGATGGGGAGGATTCCGGACTGACGGGGCTGAGGGTTCACTGCTGAACCCTGTTGAGTCCAGTCAAAGCGTCCTGTGTACATGGGGTTTGCACTCTGTGAATTTTAACACAGACTGTAAAGGAAAAGAACCACTTGGGTGGCTGTCTAATGGAGACTTTGATTGTGCTGAGCATTGCTGGGAAATGTAGTCTCCTTTGTGCACCTAAACAGAAGACAATCAGCCTAGCTGATTTCAACCTGTAGTCCAATTGCAGTACCTTCTCCAGGTCGTTCTCCGAGCCTGCTCGGAGCATATAGAGCATCTGGTACATCTACTCAGCCACCTTAAAATTCAATAGGCCCACGTTTTGCTGCAGGACAGTCTTTACATCTGTTTGGTTATGTTTTACCAGCTTTGTACTATGTGCTGGGAGGGAGGTTCACCTATTCTTCGGCCTTGTGATTAGCATCATCGTTTCTTCCAGGTTTTGCCACAGTGAAGCAGGTTGTCTTGTCCTTCAGTTGGAACAAGCTGCCTCGGCCCCTCTGAGGAAAAGCTCTCACACGATGCTGCCACGCCCGTGTGGGAGCTGCTGGGGTGGTTTTGTAAAGCACTGGGCTTTTTGGTTTTGTAAAGCACCACAAATTGCTTTTTGAATTAGGGCCAACATCTCTCCATTTTTCTCCTGGGACACCTCCCTTCTCATGTTAGCTGGTTTACTCTGATGTTCTTGACCAGTTCTGGATTTCTTCATCAATGCCTCTGCTACAGTCACTCGTCCATGCAGGCAGAGCACGCAGTGCTGTTGATGTCACTGACTGGTGCACCTTCACTGCAGTCTTAGCCACTACACACTGAAACTCCTGCAAAGTGATTATTGGCTTCCAATAATTATTGGCTCGGAGAAGCACAGCCTTGAGCAGCTAGTGCCTGGGTGGTATGACACTACTTCGGTTTCCTTCCAGTTGATCCTGCAGTGTGTACCTGTGTAGTATATCTTAAAACATGGGTGTTATTTTCTAGCCTTTTTCTGACTTTATCTCTTTATCTCATTATCGCCTGCCCGATAATGAGTGAGAGAGAGAGAACAAACTATCTCCATGCAGAACACGCCAGACAACACCAGCAGAAACCATCCATGTCTTATTAGAAAGGTCTTGCATGAAATACCGTAGCAGCTAATACACTGCTCTGCAAGAGTAACAGAGAATAAATATATTGTAGGTAATGGTAGCTATGAAAACAGCGTTTGACATTCTACAGTCTGACTGTCCTCAGTCTCACACATGCACAAGCGTCATGGCCACTAATACTCATGGAAAGTATTCCTTCCTTCCTGAAAAATGGTACTTGAATTTAGCAATGTTTTTATTTCAGAAAACTTCATTAACCATGCGAAGGTATAGAGTAGATGTAGCCCTAATGGGCCATCATTAGCTGTATGTATCATTATGTATGTATTAGTATGCATCACTGTATGTATCATTAGGCCATCTGTGTACATCTTTGCAGACATATCACTTTAAATGAGTCTGTTTTCAGGCTCAGTCTTTTAGAATAAAATACGACACAGCACAAAATCAAAGTGCCATTTGTAACCCAAACTAATCTGATGATTTTTATAGGGATTGAAAGCTTTTTGCAAGGTGCTGTAACTGTAGTCATGTGAAATAATTAAACATTTTACATGTTTATCCATGGCAGTGCAGAGCCACTGTAACCACTCTTAACTGAGAGGTTTTAGAAGTCAATAAACCACACGTGAAATGAGATTAATAATCTATGAGTGACGGGCATGACTGGATTAGCTGCCAGGAAGGACAAAGCAGTCTGCACCCCCCCGTCCCAGATGTTGACATTCCAATTAGAGGTGGTCAGTGAACAAGGATTACAGTCCCCCCCCCCCCCTGTGTTGCAGCAGCAGCAGATATCTGTGTGCCAGTGTGGCTGGAGATATCGGCTTCTTCCCACCCCATTGTGCTAGGGATGAAGTCACGCTTTGGTTTGGTGTAAAAACCAATGACCATGGGCTTTACGTAGGTACAACCACAAGAGGAAGATGTGTAATTACACCAGCCCACAGTCCAGTCCCACATGTCTAGGGTGGTGGGAGTGTTGCAGTACTGTATGTGACCACTTGAGGCGCTGTGTTTAGAGCAGGCTTCCATGCTGCATCTTGGCTTGGCTGGCTGCGTATGAGGAGTGGACTGAGGCCAGACTGCCCTGCTCTGCTAATCCGGACAGCTAGGTGGTTCCATGCAGCTGGAGACAGATGGTGGATCTGGCGGGTACGACTTGTTGCTAAGCAGCTGTGTTCGGGCACCAGTAGTGATGTCATTGGGTCATTGGGCTGTTCAGGACTTACTGTTCCATGTAGACTGTTCATACTGGGCATGGAGAGGAATGTCTGCTTAGTAAAGGTTTCTGTGTTATGTTCTCTCTCTCTCTTATACAAATAATCTCTCCCCCAGGATGTTCTCATCACCATAGCAATGGCTACACTTGGGCGTGTTGCTGTGAGTCACTTGACAGCTTGAGAAATTTTTCGTATGCCCGATAATGAGTGAGAGAAAGAGAACAAACTATATCCATGCAGGGCTGAACAAACACGCCGGACAACACCAGAAGAGACCATCCATGTCTTACTAGAAAATAAATAAATATATTGTAGGTGATGGTAGCCATGAAAACAGCGTTTGACATTCTACAGTCTTTAATGTCATTAACGTTTCTCTCTCAGGCCCAAAGTGCTGTAGCAACATTAAATTAAAATTAAATATATACAGTATATATACATTATCTAACAACATTAAATGCACATATAAAAATAAAAGAGAGATCCCTGATATTGACATGAGTGCAAATGTAGGTAAATGTGCAATATTGGTGGCTAATAGAGAGCCTGAAACGTTTGAAAGTGGTGGGTGCATAAACCAGACCTTGAGGATCAGGTTAAATATTGATGTGCGGGAGTGTTGGTTGTAGTATCAAGTGTATGAGTGCAGTGGGCACTGAACACTGAAGAGGGGCAAAGCAGGACAGAGGGGGGCGAGGAGACAGGGCAGGTAAGGGGTTGAGGATAGAGTTGTCTCTCAGTCTGCTGGTCCTGGCCCGGAGATGCCGCAGTCTCCTCCCTGAGGGTACCAAGCTGAAGCGGAAGGTCAGTGGATGGGTGGGTGGGCTCACCCCCAATGCAGAGGGATGTACAGGTGAGATGGGTGAGGTAGATGTCCTGTAGGTGAGAGAGATGCAGATGGTCTTCTCATTCGCTCTCACTGTGCGCTGTGGGGAATTGCAGCAGGATGCGCTGCAGGCCCCGAACCACACGGTGATACAGTTGGTCAGGATGCTCTCGATCGTCCCTCTGTAGAAGGAGCACATGATGTTTGCGGAGAAAACTAGAGGCATTGATGAGGCATTTTTTGGCCAGTGACGCTGTATTGAAGGTCCAGGAGAGGTCCTCTGAGATGTTCACACCCAGGAACTTGTTACTCCTCACTATCTCCACAGCAGCGCAGCTTATAGACAAAGGAGCATGCTGGGTGTGGGTTCTCCTCAGGTCTACAACAATCTCCTTCATATTCTCAATGGTTAGAGAGAGATTGTTGTGACCACCACGAGGCCAGAAGCCTCTCCTCCCTCCTGTACTGTCTCTCGTCATGGTTGCTGATGAGATCCACTACAGTTGTGTCATCTGCAAACTTCATAATCACATTTGTGTGTGTGATGGTGTGCAGAAAGAATGGGTGTGCATGCGTGCGTTCATGCGTGCGTGCGTGCGTGTGTGTGTGTGTGTGTGTGTGTGTGTGTGCGCGCGTTCATGCGTGTGTGTAATTGTGTGTGTACACATAAGGAAGACACAGAGTGGAGCTATTCCAAAGTTCCTACCCTGTATTTGGGGCAGCCATGGTCTGGTGGTAGGGAACTGGTCCTGTGACCAGAGGGTGTGTTTGATTCTCAGGCCTGAGGCCATGACTGAGGTGTCCTTGAGCAAGGCACTTAACTCCAACTGCTCCCCGGGCGCCAGGCTAGGGCTGCCCACTGCTCTGGGCATGTGTGATCCACAGCCCCCTAGTAATCACTAGTGTGTGTGTGTGTGTGTGTGTGTGTGTGTGTGTGTGTGTGTGTGTGTGTGTGTGTTCACAGCAAAGATGGGTAAATGAGGACAAATTTTGATTGGGTTGAAAATAACATACAAATGTAGCAACATAAGAGTATCTCAACTTCCAGAGATCAGGGAATCATGGGGTGTGAGCATACATGCTGTTTTTCTCTGGGACTGAAACACACGCACAAAAGGTGAACTCAGCCCTTAAAGCCAGTGTGGCTGCCTTCTCTTCTCTTAAGGCTGTCTGTATTCCCCAAAGCTGCAGAATTTCACACCGCTCATAAGAGGTGCTTTTCTGGTGTGTGTGTGTGTGTGTGTGTGTGAGCGTGTGTGTGTGAGCGTGTGTGTGTGTGCGCATCCGTCTGCATATGTGTGACGGCACTATGTTCTGTCCTATAGATGGATGAGATAAAGGTTAAAGAGCGGACTGTGTGCAGTCTGGAGAGAGAGTTGGGGCTGCAGGCCAGCCTTGCACAGAGACTGCAGCAGCAGGTAGACCCCAGCCCCAGGAGGGAGAGCCCGTGCACCCCCACAGGAGACACGGCAGAGCACACGCTTAACACTGTAAGCAGCCTTCCCTCCTCTAAGAGCCCGCCTCCCTTCAGCCTGACTCCGCCTTCGACTCCGCCCTCCAGCGCTTTGTCCTGGAAGCAGCTTTGTGCACGTGTCCTGAATCTCTGGTGAAGGTTGCACCTACCTGCTGTTCAAACATTCATTTGTTTTTTTTTTGGTCCCTTCTTTGCAGTCTGTCAGGAACTGTGTCAGTGTTCGACACTGCGACTGCAGGAATGATAGAGAGGCCTTCACTTCGAAACAAAAACCCAAACCCCCCCAACCATGATGTAGTAGGACTTCTCTGAGCTTGCTTTGGCCCAGATTGTACACCTGAAACCAACCAGGCCACCTCAGCGTAACACAACCAACATTTCCCCAACAAACGCAGAGGTTCCCACTGGAGGACGGCTTGGCTCTGCATGTTTGGGAGGCCCGTGTGGAGTTTATTGGAGACTGTTGGTGTGCTGCTGTCTTTTAGATTGCACTCTAAAACAAAACAATGTTCCTTCAGCATATAGAGGCAACTTTCATCATGCCTGTCCGAGCGCCTCAGTACAGCGGCACTGTAACTGGTTGCTTTTACTCCTGATTCTTTAGACTCATATGTGTTTCTGCTTTTCATTAAGGACATAGTACCCGCTAATATGTACTGTGCTGTCCTCTTTAATGCTTCAGTGGTTACCTTTAAGTGCAAAGTATGCGTATGGAGAGAATTCCGTAATGCGTCACCGATGGCACAGAGAGCGAAGTATCAACAGTGAACCCCAGAACTAACCTCAGCACTGAATGTAATAGAGTAATTACGGTAATATCCATGGAGATGGTAGCAGGCTGCCATGGTGAGATGTTGGTCTCCCAGCTAATTGGTGGCAGTGTATGCTCTAAGATTCGAACCGTGTTAAAGAAAAAGCAGGTTTTATATTAGAACTATAGGTTAGAGTAGCAGTGTGAATATGAAGTGTTCTCACATACAACAGCCTATTCACACATTATTTGTTTTATTTACATAATCAGACAAATAACATTATATATACATATATATATTAGTGGTGGGACTTTAACGCGTTAATTTCGATTAATTAATTACAGGAAAACTAACGCATTTAACGCATGAGAGACTTTTGCACCGTGGAATGTTTCTCAGTGCACGAGTTCCAGACATACAGATTATATGGACGCACAATAAGATCATGATGGAGATGACTGAAGAGGCTACGCTGGTGGATGGGAAATTTAAATATAAGAAACTTTCAGATGGAAGTACAAACACAAATAGTGTTATTTGCACTTTATGTAGGAAGGAGTTCGCTTATCACAGGAGCACTTCCACCCTTCGTTACCACCTCAACGCAAAACATGTTGGGGCTAACGCGCAGGTCAGTAATGATAACTTAGCTGCTAAATGTATTCCTAGTACGATAGGGTGACCAAACGTCCGTATTTTCCAGGACATGTCCGTATTTCACATCCTGTCCAGGGCGTCCTGAGTTTTTTTTAAGTGAGGAAATGTCCTGGGGTCATTCCAGAATTTTGGTACATTTCAGGGGTGGTCACTTCTGAAAATTTGATCTTCAATTTGATCATTTTTAGTCACATATTTATTAACTACAGGTTGTAGACTATCAAAAAGTTTGATTTGTCAAGCTCAGGTATGGGAAGCAGTTTTTTTTATTAGATGTAATTGGTATGCAGTAACAGGGTTGCGACTAACAGTGTTGCAAATTTAGTCTAAGTTGTGGTCTACCCCAGGAACAGATGCTAACTGTAAAATTTAGCTATGTATACAAGATCAAGGACAAATATGGTTATATAAGTATATAAAGTAAATTTTGACTTTACTCAATATTGGTCTTACAATATGAGGAACAGAGTTGCATTCACAAACATATTTGGAAAAAAAACCTTGAAAATTGTTAGTGCACTTACCATTTTTCTTGCCATGTGGGCAGGAAATGTCCTTGTGATGCAAATTCCTTTGTGCCAGTAAACAAATATTTTTAACCCTTTCTCTGCCAGATAAAATTCCTTATGGTAACAGGGCTGCGCGCATGTTGTGGGACACAACTTAATAGTGTAAAAACTGTGACATGCAATACAATGTAGACCAAAGAAGATGTTTTCATAAGTAAAGGAGATGCATTTTAACAATATACAAGAGGAAGTAATTTATTTAGAGCTTATTTTAATTGGTAAATTTGGCAAAGGAGTTGGTCACCCAATGTGTGGGACAAGAGAAAACGGCCATTTTTTGAGATGGTCCAAAGGAATTCGGTCTTTTGAATAATATCTAAGGAGATAATTTTCCACCAAATTTTACAGTTTGTCTTATAACAAGTACATTGTTAAAAAAAAGTCATTTCGATATTTTGGATATGTACATTTGAATTTTAGTGGTGGGACAGGAAATGTACCAAAATCCTTTTAAATTAGCTTCATTGGACCAATAAGACTGGATTAAACTTTCGCGAGTGGCCGAAGGGCGCGACTCCGCACGCGTTTATACATGACGCGTCACATTATTTGCAGTGTTGTTCGCACTTCTAGGCACTATGGAGATGCCTGTGGCAGAGGCCTGGGAAATTAAAGAAAAATATACCATCTAAAATGGTATTAAAAAACATCTTCTGAAGTACTTCAATCCTTCCAATATCCTGAGCAAAACTCCCAAAATTAAACAACATTTTTGGTCAGAATTCCAGTGTTCTGAATTGTTTTCTGCACTCATCTATTGGTCTGTGTAGTAGACTGGTGGAAAAATAAACAAGATGTTGAAGTTTATGATTATGTTCATCATTCAAACCTAAATGCCATTAATTTCGATTAATTAATTACAAAGCTTCCGATTAATTCGACAACTTTTTTTTATCACGTCCCACCCCTAATATATATATATACACACACACACACACACACACACACACACACACACACACACAGATTACCAGAGATTCATTTTGGTCATTTCTTTTTTAATCAGTCTGGTTGTGGATAAACAGAGCGTACATGTATCACCCCACAACACCAGGCTGTTTCAGCATGGGTGAATGCTTTAATCCTTAAACCTCTGCCATCACAATCCTCCCTGCATCCCTCCGGCCCAGAGCACATCACTGGGTATTTGGTTCATAGTCCTTTGCTTTCTTTTCCTCACTCCACCCCCAAACTCCTGCACCTGCTGAGTTCGGACCTCTTGAAGGATTTCTGTTACTGTCTTTATTTCATTTTTTTTTATGTAAGTGCCAGACAAATTAAATGATATTTAATTATTGTGGTTTAGGTGTTGGTGTTGAAACGCTTTGCTAGAAAAGACACAGAGGCTGTGATTAAGGGCTACAGGATCTACTGCACCAGACAATGCACTCGAGTTCCTAGACACCTAGACAGGGTTTCTGCAAGTGTGCATCTGCAGTGTGGAAGCATGTGCCAGTTGTGTCCTGCATGCTATGTGTGTGAACTACATGTTGTGGCACCTGCTTAGCACTGTAAGAACACGCATGTGCCCTGGTACACGCCTACCCCCCCAGCATGGAGCAAATGTGCACCCACTACCCTATAGATGTGTACACATCTCTACCGCATACATGTGTACGCATCACTACCCTACACATGTGTACACATCACTACCCCACACATGTGTACACATCACTACCCCACACATGTGTACACATCACTACCCCACACATGTGTACACATCACTACCCCATACATGTGTACACATCACTACCCCACACATGTGTACACATCACTACCCCACACATGTGTACACATCACTACCCCATACATGTGTACACATCACTACCCCACACGTGTACACATCACTACCCCATACATGTGTACACATCACTACTCCACACATGTGTACACATCACTACCCCACACATGTGCACACATCACTACCCCACACATGTGTACACATCACTACCCCATACACGTGTACACATCACTACCCCACACATGTGTACACATCACTACCCCACACATGTGTACACATCACTACCCCACACATGTGTACACATCACTATCCCACACATGTGTACACATCACTACCCCACACACGTGTACACATCACTACCCCATACAGGTGTACACATCACTACCTTATACATGTGTACACATCACTACCCCACACATGTGTACACATCACTACCCCATACACGTGTACACATCACTACCCCACACATGTGTACACATCACTACCTTATACATGTGTACACATCACTACCCCACACATGTGTACACATCACTACCCCATACACGTGTACACATCACTACCCCACACATGTGTACACATCACTACCTTATACATGTGTACACATCACTACCCCACACATGTGTACACATCACTACCCCACACATGTGTACACATCACTACCCCACACATGTGTACACATCACTACCCCACACATGTGTACACATCACTACCCCATACATGTGTACACATCACTACCCCACACACGTGTACACATCACTACCCCATACACGTGTACACATCACTACCCCATACACGTGTACACATCACTACCCTACACATGTGTACACATCACTACCCCATACACATGTACACATCACTACCCTACACATGTGTACACATCACTACCCTACACATGTGTACACATCACTACCCCACACACGTGTACACATCACTACCCTACACATGTGTACACATCACTACCCCACACATGTGTACACATCACTACCCCATACATGTGTACACATCACTACCCCATACATGTGTACACATCACTACCCCACACATGTGTACACATCACTACCCCATACACGTGTACACATCACTACCCCACACACGTGTACACATCACTACCCCACACACGTGTACACATCACTACCCTACACATGTGTACACATCACTACCCCACACATGTGTACACACCACTACCCCACACATGTGTACACACCACTACCCCACACATGTGTACACATCTGCACACACCTCACCTATGCATATGTGTATTTGTGCATTTTTCAATCTCACTCTCTCTCTACTCTACATACTGTGTGTCTGTGTTTATTAAGTAGCAGGTAGTAGCTTTGCTCTCTGCACTCAGAATGTAGTCACATCTTACATTCTTGACCTTTCATCTCCCTGTGCTTGGTTGATTTGTTTCCTGTGTGCTATTCTTACTCACCTCAGAGTTGTTTAAAGACCGGTCTTTAAAGTTTAATGAAGAGTGTGCAATTAAAGAGGTCTGATGTCTTCCTTTCATAGCCACAGTAGGTTAGATCTCCACAAACTTGTGCTTCTCCCTTTTGCTGTTCATTTTCTTGTATCTCGGTTCTTAACATGATTGTAAAGGTCAAAAAGATCTCGCTGTGAAGAACAACTCCAGTCCACCTGTTCATCTTTCCTGTTGTTCATTTTGCAGGTTTCTTTTTCACACATGTTATTCTTTCTTGTCTTGAAGGGAAGGCACAAGAAAAGAGATCACTAAGTCAACCAAACTGCACTGAACTGGTTTTTAATACCTTGTTTTTTTTTCACCTAAAATCATCTCCAAACATGATTACTGTTTAATCTGTGTGAAGCCGATGGTTTTGGCATGTTGTGTGCGTGTGCTGGATGCCGGCCCTTGCCTGCGGGGCCCTCGGGGGCCTCCCGGGGCCTGGCTCCAGGGTGCTTTAGCTCGGGTCTTTGCACTTCTCCGCAGTGGGTTTGTGTTGCAGGTGCAGCAGTTGGACGAGAAGGACGCTCGCCGCTTCCAGCTGAAGATCGCCGAGCTGAGCGCCATCATTCGGAGGCTGGAGGACCGCAACGCTCTGCTGTCGGAGGAGCGCAATGAACTGGTGGGTGACTCTTCCTCCTCCTCCTCCTCCTCCTCCTTCTCTGGGACACACGGAGCCTTCGTTACAGTGTAAAAGTACAGCAAGCGTGCTCAAAAAGAAGAAGAAAGGAGTTAAGAGAAGAGAAGAGATTATTGAGAGATTTAAGGGATTATTGCTGCAGCAGAGGAATGAAAGACGAGCAGTACAAGAAAGTCTTACCCTACATTTTTCTGTCTTTGCCAAACGTAAATGTGTCTGTGTTGGGTAATGTAATACCAGTACATTCAACACATTCATGGCATTGTAGGCATCACATGAGTTGCCATATTCCTCATAGGATGGAATTGCAGAAATTACAGGAATTCCTCATTGAAGAGGCACCATACTGGGTGACACAGAATCATATGTTGAGTTATGGGGGGGGGTGTCAACTATATACTTGTTCTCCAGAGGAGCAGGATATTTTAGACAGAGGTCATCAGCTGTGCAAGCAGTGCTTTATATAGAACTTAAGACACACGTTGCTTGCAAAGCTGATGAAGGACCTCTATATATGATGTACACGAATAAGACTGCAGAGGTGACTGCAGTGCACTGTAGATAAAGATGTAGGCACTTTGCTTGCACAGCTGATGAAGTATCTCTGTCCTAAATATCCTGCTTCTCTGAAAGCTTTGTGTACGTCACTACAATTTTGGATACCTCTCTTACTACAGCACACTGCAGTTATATATAAAGAGGACTCCAGAGGTGAAGTGAATAGCACTGATTATCTCATTACACTGGCATCTGTCCTGGAGTGGGATATAACGGTCCAGGTGCATGTGTTTCCCTGGGGGCAGGGATGAGGCCAGGATGCACCATGGGAAGAGGGCAAACCTATGGAGGCAGCGTGATGAGTCCAGGCTTTCATGTGGCTTTTACTTTGACGTGCCTCCTACATAGCGCTGCAGACCAAGTGCATCCCTTAATGACAAGGGGCTCCCATAACGTCAGTGTCCTTTTTCAGCAGGATAATGTGACCAGCCACACTGCAAAACGTGTTCAGGAATGTTTTGAATAACAAGATAAAGAGTTGTTGTCTTGACCTCCGAATTCCCCAGATGTTCATACCTCAAAGAGTTAGAGTTTTCAGTTGATAGCATAAGTGGGACCTAAAAAATTTGTCATGCAGTTTTAATGTGGTTTTTGTGTGTGTGTGTGTGTGTGTGTGTGTGTGTAGCTGAAGCGTCTTCGTGAAGCAGAGAGCCAGTACAAACCACTCCTGGATAAGAACAGGCGTTTGACTCGTAAGAATGAAGAGCTGGCTCACGCTTTCAGACGCTCTGAGAACAAACTGCGCTTCGTCACACAGGAAAACATGGAAATGGTACCATGCCTGAACCCTGCAGCACTCCACCCAACGATCACATGACCCTGCAGAACTCCACCTAACGATCACATGACCCTGCAGCACTCCACCTAACGATCACATGACCCTGCAGCACTCCACCCAACGATCACATGACCCTGCAGCACTCCACCTAACGATCACATGACCCTGCAGCACTCCCTAATGATCACATGACCCTGCAGCACTCCACCTAACGATCACATGATCCTGCAGCACTCCCTAACGATCACATGACCCTGCAGAACTCCACCTAACGATCACATGACCCTGCAGCACTCCACCTAACGATCACATGACCCTGCAGCACTCCACCCAACGATCACATGACCCTGCAGCACTCCACCTAACGATCACATGACCCTGCAGCACTCCCTAATGATCACATGACCCTGCAGCACTCCACCTAACGATCACATGATCCTGCAGCACTCCCTAACGATCACATGACCCTGCAGCACTCCACCTAACGATCACATGACCCTGCAGCACTCCACCTAACAATCACATGACCCTGCAGCACTCCACCCAACGATCACATGACCAAAGAGCAAAGGGTCTGTGTCTTCACAGATCACATGGAATTAACCATGTGTTTATCAATCCTAGATATATGTTCTTACAGTGCAGTTGTATACTACAGTGTATGTCTGTAGTGAATACTGTTCTGTACATATTCTCTGTAGTCATTTATATTGTATACATTTATATTCTATAGTATTTATATTGTATATTATGTAATGTAGTATAGGTTTTTTCTCACAGTGGTTTTACTGTCTGTTTTTAAGACCAGAGCAAAACTACCATAATAATATTGACTGTTTATCTCTGATGGAGTAATAGTGAGCCCTATAGATAAGTTTGCTTTAATGTTACAATTAGCAGTTAATTACAATAATTCCACTTACCAGAAATGAAAACATCTCACATCAATTACAAAAAGCATTCATTGCTTTCCATACTGAATGTTTATCTAACCTGGATTTAAGATCATGTAAACAAAGCATAATTATTATTGCAAAACATGGTTATGACTAATTTTATGCTAATGGTATTCAGATTCACACAGCATGCCTAGTAAACCTAATTATCTATCAACAATGTATACAACTCGTTAGCTCACTTTCCGTACACATCAACATTTCATGCTCTTAATAGGGGCGGGTCTTTTTCACTTGATGAGAGAGGTTAATGGGCTCTCCCAGTGGTACCAGTTTGGCCTGTCAGCATTGCTATAACTATACACCTCTATATGATCAGTGTTTCTGCTCTTCGCTGGTTTTCCTGTTCAGACAGTGAAGTAATTAAAAACCTGGACAGGTTTAGAATGGTCTCTAGTCCACCCTGATCGTCAGTTGATGAAAGTCACAATCAATTCAAATCAAAATGTTCTTTTTTCATTGAACCACCCTAATAATAATAACCTTTATCCTTAGATATTTAGTTTGATTTGTTGACTGCATTTGTTAGTGGTGTTAACAAATTAGCCTCAAGCTTGAGTTAGCCTCAAGCTGAATGAGCATTGTGGCATGAGGAGGCTAACAGTGGCTAAGCTAACAGTGCGGTTCATGGAGATGGTGTCCAGCGGTAAGGGAGAGAGTGGAGCTGTGTTTGTGTGTGACTTCATTGTGCTGTGTGTGGCAGCGAGAGAAGGCAGGAACGCTGCGTAGGCCCAGTTCCCTAAACGATCTGGACCAGAGCCAGGAAGAGCGGGAGATCGAGTTCCTCAGACTACAGGTCCTCGAACAGCAGAACATCATCGACGATCTGTCCAAGGTATCGCCATGACAACGCCACCCTCTCTTGTTTCACCCCCTTACTCTCTCTCTCACACACACACACACACACACACACACCTCATTTTGGACTATTGCCACAGTTATATGCATTCATCTGTTGCAGTTGTGTGAGTCACTCACACAACATCTTGAAACCATTCAAGTTACTGCAATATATTAGGAAAGATTATAAACACCACACTGATAACATAAATTCCACAGAGGATAAAAAAAAATTGTGTGGCTCAAAAGGGGAACTGTGGCTTTGTAAAAAGCTTTCTATTAAATTTCTTAGAAAACCGTGTCCTGCTAGTGGAGGTCTAAGAATCGTGTTTTAGTCTCTCAAGAGTGTGTTGGGTAATGTCTCTTTTCTGGCTGTTTTCACGTTGCAGGCGTTTGAGACCGCTGGCTATGTGAGGAGTGTCATTGTGAGTAGTCACAACGTTTGTTCACTTCACAGAATATAAAAACTGTGTAATAATTGTCATTAGTCTTTCCAATACGTGCATACAGCTCATGTGCAGAAACATGAACAGATATGGAAAAAACACATAACAACAAAAACAAAGAAATCTTGCAGGTTTGTTGTTGAGAACAATTAGATATTTGCTATTTTCTGTAGAGTGCTCTATAAGCCTGTAAACAGGTTTGAAAAAGTGAAAACACTAATCTCATGGAGATACACAGGGCTAAATGCCTGTGTAGTTGTGATCGGTCATTTAAAGCACAGGCACTGTTGATGGGCAGAGGCCTGTCAAGGCTGACAATGTCTCCTGAGCTACAGGAGTCTCAGACTCTTGAACATACCAAAACTTTAGTGAACATAGCAAAACTTTAGTGCTGCACAGAGCAGCCACACATACAGTTGTGATCAAATTTATTCAACCCCCAATGCTGCGAAGGGTTTTATGGAATTCAGTGCACATTTGTAATTGTGTTCATAATGAAATCTTACAAGGACTTGTTAAAGAACTAAATGCAACTAAGATAGCATCAATTTTTTTTGTCATAAAGTATTAAATGGCCTTTTTGTGATTTCTTCATTGACACAATTATTCAACCCCTTTACGACTACCACTCCTAAGAACAGAGGTTCATTCCAGTGTTTTCCATCAGGTATTGAAAACATCTGTGGATGTCAATGAGCAGCAATCAAGCATGATAAGCACCAATTAGGCAGATTTAAAAGGACTGTGATACTCAGCTCCTTCTAGACATCTACTGGTGTGTTTCCAAGCATGGTGAAGGCAAGAGAATGGTCCCAGAAGACAAGAGAAGAGGTTATTGCTCTTCACAAGAATGGCAATGGATATAAAAAGATTGCGAAGTTGTTAAATATTCCAAGAGACACTATCGGAAGTATCATTCGCAAGTTCAAGTTAAAGGGCACAGTGGAAACGTTACCTGGTCGTGGCAGAAAGAAGATCCTGACCGCGACTGCTGTGCGCTACCTGAAGCGTAATGTGGAGAAAAATCCCCGCGTGACTGCTAAGGAACTGAAAAAAGACCTGTCAGATGTGGGCACTGAAGTTTCAGCTCAGACAATAAGGCGCGCACTGCATAACGAAGACCTCCATGCCAGAACGCCCAGACGCACCCCCTTGCTGACTCCAAAGAACAAGAAAAGTCGACTGCAGTATGCCAAAAGTCATGTGGACAAGCCACAAAGGTTTTGGAACAGTGTACTGTGGTCAGATGAAACTAAATTAGAACTGTTTGGGACAATGGACCAGTGCTATGTTTGGAGAAGGAAGAACCAGGCTTATGAACAAAAGAACACCTTGCCTACTGTGAAGCATGGTGGGGGGTCAATTATGCTTTGGGGCTGTTTTGCTTCTAATGGTACAGGAAAGCTTCAACGTGTGCAGGGTACCATGAATTCCCTTCAGTACCAGGAGATCTTGGAGGAAAATGTGATGGAGTCAGTCACAAACCTGCGGCTTGGGAGACGTTGGACCTTCCAACAGGACAATGATCCGAAGCACACATCCAAGTCCACTAGAGCATGGTTGAACATGAAAGGCTGGAACATTCTAGAGTGGCCATCGCAATCACCAGACTTAAATCCAATTGAGAACCTCTGGTGGGACCTAAAGAAGGCAGTTGCAGTGCGCAAGCCTAAGAATGTGACTGAACTGGAGGCTTTTGCCCATGAAGAATGGGCTAAGATACCCATAGGTCGCTGCAAGACACTTGTGTCAAGCTATGCTTCACGCTTGAAAGCTGTCATAACTGGAAAAGGATGTTGTACTAAGTACTAAAAAATAATGTCACTAGGGGGTTGAATAAAACTGATAATGATGTGAGCACAGTAAAGACATTTGTGGTTATTCCATCATAAATATTATGTTATGTTTGTCTAATTTATAAGTGCCTCTTTGATATAATTGTAAATAAGATGACTGAAATGATCAAAATCAATGTCAAACTGGCCAAAACACTTTATTTCAGTGGGGGTTGAATAAATTTGATCACAACTGTATACCATATGCCAAACCTCAGTTAAAGGATTAGCAGCTTCAGTGTTCACACAGACAATTTCACACTTGTCTTGTTTTAGCCATTGATATGTTCTGTCCTCCACAGGAGAGAGATGTCCTGCTGAGATACAGGAAGCAAGACGGCGGCCGCAGGAGGAGGAGTTTCAGGGCTTGCAAAGTACACATGTTTGCACAGACTTTGTGGAATATGTCACTACTTCCTGTTGGTTTGTGTAGTATTTTCAGGAAGATCAGTAATGTTCTTTATGCCATGTGCAAGTGAAGTGTGTTGCCATCTCTCTCTCCCTCATTTGAGTGTCTCGTCTCTCGTCCCTGTAGCCGGTGATCGAGACGTTTTTTGGCTATGACGAGGAAGGCTCTATAGACTCGGATGGCTCTTCTATATCCCACCACACCGACAGAACACCCTGCACACCGGACGACGATCTGGAGGAGGTGGATGCATGTTTGTGTGATGGTGTGTTTCTGTGTGAATATGTGTGTGTGTGTGTGTGTGTATTCAGTCTGGTGTGTGTCGTGTGTAGGGAATGCTCAAAGAGGAGGCTGAGCTGAGGTTCCGTCAGCTGACCATGGAGTACCAGGCTCTCCAGCGAGCGTACGCCCTGCTGCAGGAGCAGGTTGGCGGGACCTTCGATGCTGAAAAAGAAGCAAAGGTCATTACCTCACACTCCGATGTACTGTCAAAGAGGTCACAATGACACTACTGTGAAAGTAATCTAAATACCACACTCTAGTAGTTTGAGTCAGATAGTGAACATAAATTGGCACTTTGCATAAATCTGTCTGCATAGCGCACTCTTATTTTGAAAGTCCCGTCATGCCGTTTTGTCCACCCGTAGACAAGAGAGCAGATGCAGGCGGAGCTAAACCGTTATCAGACCAGGATAGCCGACCTGGAGCGTGTGCTGAGTCAGCAGGGCCAGGTAAGCCCCTCCCTCCCGCTCTGCTGGGCCTGAACTGAGGCCCCACGAGGCTCCGGGCCCAGGGCACCGCTGGGTCGTCCGGGATGTGGAAATGCTGGATCTAAAGTCCACTGACATACAGCAGCTGCCCACTTATCTTCCTCCCCAATATTGACCTACATCCTGTCTGCACTGGTGCCTCCAAAAGGACTTCAGTCAAAGGTCAATAAAATAGTGCAGCAGTTCATTTGAAACTGTTGACCAAACAAGTCCAACTGATGACAAACAGAAAAGTGCTGATATGTTTTTATGTATTGATTTTGTTGATTTCTTACCAAGAAAAATCTAATGAAATTGTGTTTAACATGATTTAGGTACATTATATAAATCTTTAAACACAGTTTGGGTTTGTTTAACACTTAACCTTCTGCAGAGTGATCAATCAATCAAAATGTATTTATGTAGCGCTTTTTACAACAGTTGTTGATATAAAATGGTTTTATAAGTGTCCGAGTCCAATCCCCCAGTAAGCAAGGGTGACAGTAGCAAGAAAATTCTCCCTAAAGAGCATGAGGAAGAAACCTTGAGAGGAGCCAAGATTCAGAGGGGGGGAACCCATCCTCCTCTGGCCAGTCACCATGACAACAATAATTAGAGAGATACATTAACAAAGAATGATGGGAATGATAAATAATTCTCATCTTTGTGTGTATGTATATACATTTGTTATCTATGTCATTCTTATTCTTAAGAGTCCTAGACTTCTTGATGGTCAGTGATAGTAGTCCAGGGCCGTGGAGATGCAGCCGTAGCAGGGGAGAATTCTGGGTGGTGAGAGGGGCCATTGCAGTGGGTTCATCCTTCATCCTAGCTGGTTAGGAGGTGGCTGGCCCAGGGTGGATAGCAGATCACTCTCTGATCATGTCTTGTTTCTTGCAGGATATGAAATGGGTTGAAGAGAAACAGGTGTTATACCAGCGGAACCAGGAGCTTGTTGAGAAGGTGTGCAGTGTTCGACGTCATTAATAGTTTCCTAAACACAACACATTGGAATGCTAACACGTTCCTGTGGTGTCTGCGTTTCGCCATGATTCCAGCTAAAAGACGTGGAGATGGACGAGTTGCGGCTAAAGCACGAACTTCAGGACGTACGAGACCAGAATGAACTGTTGGAGTTCCGCATTCTAGAACTAGAAGTAAGTGTGTGAGGGGAGTTTAACAACAGCGTCACACACACACACCGCGCGTGTTCTGTGACGGGATGTGACTGCCCTGTTCACAGGTCACTGATGTGTACAGTGATATCTTCTTATGTCTGTGCTTTAGGAGAGAGAGAGGAGGTCTCCGGCTATAAAGTTTCAGAGCATCCTCTTTGCGGAGGGAGTGAGTCCTCTACAGGTGTACTGTGAAGCGGAGGGAGTCTCTGTGAGTCTCCACCCATCCTGCTGCTTTGTGAACATACAACTTCCTTTGAAACACATGAGCTCTCTACACAGCACTTGTACACCCCTCAGTGGTTCTGACCACGTAATGCTCAGGTATAATGGGCCAGACCTCATATCGTACTTGGCTCTGGGTGCTGTAGGATTTCAGCCCATGCTTGGCACATGGATGATCTCTTCCCAGGAAGGGCTGCTAATCCAGACATGCAGGGACTGCCCACACTACATAACAGTTTTTGGGCTTGATCTGTATAGTAAAAGCCAGTGTAAAGTCAAACACCTAAGGAGCAGGAAGCTGTTACATAGCAAATAAAAGCTAACTGGTGTTAGCTGGTGTAACTTGTGTTAGCTGGTGTAACTAGTGTTAGATGTCAGAGCTTCGTGCAGTAACACGTACAGCGTTTCCTCTTCCACTCTCACTACCCTCTGCCTTTGCTGTCTTCATCACATTCTTCCTCAGGCTCTCATGTCTGCCCTAGTCCAGTAATGTCTCTTTCCATGTGTGGTAGGACATCATCATCACAGACCTGATGAAGAAGCTGGACATTCTAGGGGATAACGCCGTAAGTGTATGTTCATTTCGTACGTAAACGTGTGTGTCCCTAGAGGCTTAGGGCGTGTTCTCCTCCTGCCTGTGGTACAAACACTTCTGAATGTGCCACTTGACTCTCTGCCTTCATTTCACTGGCCGGTGTAGAATCTGAGCAACGAGGAGCAGGTGGCGGTTATCCACGCTAGGACTGTGTTGACTTTAGCTGAAAAGGTACTGCATGCATGTGTCATAATTCTTTCTTTAATTTCAACAACATTTTTTATTAACTATATATGACTTCCATGATGCCTGAGCATTCCTGTATATTTTTGCTTGTGTTTGTGTAATTTTACTAAATGAATCCCGTTTGCTTTCAGTGGCTAGAACAAATTGAGGTAACCAAATCATCGTTACATCAGAAAATGATGGACATCGAGAATGAGAAGGTAACTGCAAATACTTTAGAAACATTATGTAATTTTTTGCATTAATATTATGAGGTGAAATGACCAATTCAGTTTCTAAAGCTATGCTTTATTGTTTAATTATTTATGCTTTCATGCATTGACTCATGTTGCCTTAGTTATGTGTTGGAAAAATTCCTCTTAATGTGTGACCGTTTCCTCCACCTGGTCTGACTGATGCTGCCCCCTGTACGTATGTGTTATACCTCCAAAGGAGCTCTTCAGTAAACAAAAAGGATATTTAGATGAAGAATTAGACTACAGAAAACAGTCTATGGATCAGGCTAATAAGGTTTGCAAATCACAGACCACCCACATTCAAGTTTTCTATATTACATCTTGTACTAAATAATAATTTTCAAAATCAGTGCTGAATTGATGCCTTACATTTTCTGCCCTCTGGTGGTAGAGTTTTGCATTACTGCTCCACACCCCACCCTTTCTCTGCTTACATTTCTATTGGTCTCTCTCTCCCTCCCTCTCTCTCTCTAACGGATTGCTCTGTTTTCTCTTCCTATTTTCTCTCCCCGCCCTCCTGTTTCCTGTTTCTTGTTATCCTCACTCCCCTCAGCGAATCCTGGAGCTGGAAGCAATGTTGTTTGATGCACTGCAACAGGAAGAGGCGGGTGCTAAGGTTTCAGAGCTGCTGTCAGAGGGCGATCGAGATTCGCTGAGGAGAGCTGTCGATCAGTGGAAGAGGCAGGTTCTCAGCGAATTACGAGAGAAAGATGCTCAGATACTCCGGGAGAGAATGGAGCTGCTACAGCATGCTCAACAGGTAAACGCAGTGATGAACAAACCCAGGCATCATCTCAGCACTTCTATCATGTAGTATTTAATACTGCCAGCAAAATGACATGTGCTTTGGCGCTTGTGAAATGCCTAACTATTCTAGAATAAATGTTTTAAACTATCAGATAACCCATCCTATTGTTAAATACAAAAACTGCTAGTGATTTTAGTTCAGTACAACACATTTCTGCATGACTGATTAAGTAAAGGTACAATTTACAATTACTGAGAGCTCAGTTTCCTGAATATGAGGCTCTTCTCCGTTCCTCATGTTAACATTAGAGAATAAAAGAACTGGAAGAATGGATCGAGGCACAAAAACGACAGATTAAAGAACTAGAAGAAAAGGTATGACCTGCATGCGTGCACACGTCACCCATCCAGCTGGTCTAGAAGAGTATTTCACATTGTAGATGTTTCTTCTATACTTCTCCTGCTCCGCAGGGTTAGACTGCGTCTGTCTGAATGACTCACCTGTCTCTCCCTCTTCTCCACTCTCTTCTTTCATTTTCCGTTTCCATGTTTAGTTTTTATTTTTGTTTTTGTTCTTTTCTTTAGCCTTCATCCTTTGGTCCTAATTCTTCCAGCATGCCAGAAACGGTAAGTACAGGAAAAACATAGCAACTGTGTTGGCACTTTAATAACTCTGGTACGCTGATATATGGCATTTCAGTAAAGAGCAGCTTTCAAAGCAGAGGTGCTACACTGGATCTAGCCTGAACTGTGGCATGAGTATAGGGCATGTCATTGGCTGCATTCAGAGAGGTGAGGAAGTTTGGATTTACAGTACAGGATGATCATATCATGGCCCATATTTTCCCAAATCACTGTATATGAGAGAGAGGGGGAGAGGGAGAGTCCAGTGTACTACTCGCTCTATCGTGTGAAGCGGATCTTTTGGGAGACCCTGTGATTCTCTCCTCCACTCTGAGGGGTTTGGTGGCGTGTCAGGCCTGTGGATACGGGCGTTTTCCACACCAAGGAAACATCTACACTTTGGCCTCCCAAATGGGAGGTACGGTTAGTGGGTGGGACGCTGAAGTGGACTGGCACCTGGAGATGACTGCGTGAAGAGGAAAAGATGCTTAAAATAGTTTAAACATTTCCTTTCCATTTTGTCAGTTCATGTTCAATCTTGTTCCCTTTTATAAACAGTTCTAGTTGCCTTGATGAGCAATTCAGGACCACAATCATATTCGATTTTGAATATATTTTATTTTATTAGTTCACAGGAGTCCAGGCTGTTTTCTGCCTTCTGTAAGAGAGGAGAAAAGAAATATCTGCATTCGGAACTGGAAGGCCAGCGATCGTCTGTTGATGCCAGAGGTTGTTCTCACAACCTCAGAATCTAGCTTCTCCTTGGGACCTACAGCTAAGGGAATATGGTGCTCTCTCTAGTGGACTAAAACTGTTTTTATCTTGCTGACCTTTGACCTTTGCTCCATATGACCTCTTGGGTGTGGAATTTAAGGAGTCTTAAATTGAAGTGCTCTCTCCTTTCCCTGCTAAGCAGGTGGTGATGGAGGCTGCTTCCCTTTGGAAGCCTGGAGGAATGAGAGGTGTTGCATTAAAACCCTTCCCCCTCACTGTTTACACTCGGTCTGCTATGGTTCCTAATGGCACGCCCAGTGCCCGCCTGGTGGAGCTAGACATGCTCATGCTCTATTTTATACACACACACACACACACACACACACACACACACACACACACACACATACAAATACAAATATATATATACACCGGAGCATATGTACTGGAACTGAAAGCCAAAACCGTTGGGTTATATTTGATTTTTTTAAATGTAAAGATCAGTATTTAAAATAAATTCTCAAGAGAGAACAACAAACCTGAATGGATGTGGATTTTTTACTCATGACAGAATCTGGATTTTTTTTTTCCAAGTATTTTTTTTTTATGATTTGTTCTCAACTTTAAGTAATGAACTGTGACTTTTATTATACCTTTTTTATCATGATGGTAAAGACTGAATGTTTCCTAATAAACAGGACAGTGTAAGCAGTGGGCCGGAGCCTCTGTCACCAAGGTCACATTTAGCCCCAGTCATGTTAGCACTTGGAATCAGTGAATACAGGAAAACCTGATGAAGTTGGAGATCACGTGATACTGCCATACAGCAAATCTATCAGTGCTAGGTGAATACCTACTCCATGTTCTGCAACTGAAGTATGCACAGATGCGATGCTGTATGTTAAGTATATTAATGTTTATTTACTGAAATCTTTCTTCCTTTCAATCAAAGCCAATGCCTTAATAACAAATGTGACCACAAGGGGGCAACACAATCTAATACTATCGTATTTTTAGGATTTTTTATTTTCAGTGACAGTTGTATCTGCTGCTTAAAAGTAATCTGTGCCTGTAGGTGAAAATCCTTCAGTGTTGATTGAAAATAGTAAGTCGCGTGTAGTTTTGTTTTCACATTAATGTACATATTTGGTATATACATATGTTGTAGACATTAGATGTTTGGTTATTCAGTCAAACACTTGAATTTTTCTTAGTCATTGTGAACACATCAGGGTTTTCAGTACCGTTCACAACGAAACAAATATTCTGGTTTCAGCTTTGCAGTGCGTGTCTAGAGATCTCAGCCGAGCTGCTGTCTGTTCACATTAAACTCCGGAACAAACGGAAGAGCTGAGAGAGCGAAGAGGAGGTGAACGGGCAGGGTGCTTGCAGTGTAGGTCTCCGCCCCTGTGCCACTCGCAGCGTGGCTTCCAGTTGTAAGAGCTGTCAGACAGGCGAACTTAGACAAAATATATAAATGAGCCTTCAGGTCACCGTGGCTCAGTGGCTGGACCGCCATGGTGGACACCGAAGGAAAAAAATAGGGATGGGTTTCCTATAATCATCGTAAACCAAAGATTATCTTTAAATTGTAGAGCAAGTATTACACTGAACACACACTCATTAAAGATTAACTTGACGCTGCGATGATTTTAGGTAATGGGGCACCGATCTGTATTTTCTGAAGCCCTATATCTGTTTACATATTGTTTTGTCATTGAAGACATTTAAATATGGAAGATTTATGGTGCTGGTTTTTTTTTTTTCCTTTTTTATCGGTACCAAATATATTTTATAGGCTAGTTTATATTGGGACAGTAAATATAGATGACATTGTTATACACCATGTCGATGTCAGTCTTATGGGCATTTCTGTTTTAAATGTCTCAATCTAAACTCTTGACCAGTGATTCAAAAATATTTAAATACGTGTAAACGTGTTTACATCTTATGTCTCGCAGCATCTTCCCATACAGTGTGAAATCCGTTCATATTAAACTGCTTTCGCGAAAACTGATGTGATGTGCTCAGTTGTAAATGCGTGCGCATTGTTCTGGGCACAGAATCAACTCCACGGCGCAGTTCACTTTTCTGATGTCGATTTCTGCTCGATTAACATGCCAATGGTCGATTATCCCCCATAATATATTTAATATAGCTCCACGTCTCTCCCCCTCTCTCTAAATGATTTTGTAAAGGAAGGTTGTGTCTGGGTTTGAAAGTTCTTTCTGGATTTGGAGTGTACACGTGCGCACCAAAGAATCAAATGTTTCTTCTATGAACAGCATTCCTTTTCCTCTCAGACGTGGTCGTTTCAGCACCACGCCCCTTTGGACAGCTCCCGTTATATTACCTTTGTGAATAACGCCTTTGATTTGACAGACCGTAAACCAGCCAGGACGGATCGCATTGCTTACACATTCATAACAGATTTTTGTTTTTCAAAACAAGCAGTTTCAATTTTATCAATTCAAATCAAAATACCAAGAGAACCATGGCTGAGAGGAGACTTCACCCACAAGATGACAAATCTTCTCTGCTTTCAAAACTTGGGACAGACAGTCCAAAACGCAGAATGAAATTCGGAGGGATGTTTTGCAGCGTCGAGGGAGCATTTGAAAACAAAACTCTAAATTTTGAGTCCTTTAGCTCCAGAGGGAGGGTCGATGACAAAAGTTGCTTAGATACCGCGAGTGTGAGTAACTTCTCAAGCGCGAGCAGCACGGCGACATCTCGACCTCAGCCTGCGCCGTCTTCCTCCAGTTTAGAAGACGTCGTATGTCCAACGGGTCACAGGCACGTTCATAACGATCGATGTGAGGTAATCAATACCCCAACTAACTCTTTGGGTCGTGCTTGGGTGTGAGTGTGTGTGCGTGTGTGTGAAGGGTGCGAGAGAGAGTGGAAAGCATTAACACAGTCTGCTACGTTAAAACAAATAAATTAACTTTATTGCGCGACGAAATCATGGTCTGTTATAGGTTACTTTCCAAGTTAGGGCAAAAACGAAGATTCTGGCCCACAATGCAAGATAGACGTTTGTCTCCTATGATGCTGTTTCTCAATAATGAAAAATGTTTCATCGCAATACTCCATTCACCGTATCATAATGACCAGGTTATCAACTTTTAATTATTTGTAATCCCTATTTATTTTTTTGTATTTAAAGACGTAATTATACAATTCTAAATACGAAAACAAAAATAAAGTATATAAAGAATTAATAATGGTGTGTGGTAATGCACCGTGGCCCAGATGTTCCGCCTCCTCTCTTATCGCGCTGAATGGGTGCAGAATACTAAACAGATGGTGGACGTGGACCGGGCCAAGGAGGGGAGGGGACTGGGAAGCGCTTTGTGGACCGCCACCGTTGAACCCCAATATTCACATGATTCAACCCTGGTTACCGACAGCTCTTCTCACGCCCTGTCGTTGGCACGTGCTCATTGCGGGTTCCCTCTAACGCGAGCACAGACCAATTCATCTCGCGTTTTTTTGCTACCTCGGAAATCAAAGCTTCCCCAGAACCGGCGGCATGTCTTACCAAGGCAAGAAGAATAATCCTCGTTTGACGGTAAGCAGCAGTTGTAAACAGTTACGGTATTATAAAACGGAGCCACTGGGAAAGATTTGCCGGTCACCGGGACACAAGATCCATTTATTGTGCAGACGAGGGTGATTCGCCGCTAGCAACAGCCTGTCGTCGGTGCTTCCGTTAAAACCGATACTGGTTTTACATCACCATTACAAGATGCTGGTTCAGACACGGAAACGTGACCAAGCAGACTAGGAATAGAGTAAAAAAAAATAAGTCGAAATTAGAAATGAAAGAGTGACGTGACGTGCCGGCGGCACCCAGTCCCCCGCGGGGGCGCGCGCCCATTGTTTGCACGCTGCCTTATGACAAGGCTCTAAACTCAGGGATTTGACTTAATTCCTTATTTTTTATTAACATATAACCGCGCTTCTGTTGGAAAATGATATGACCACGTCCTAATTTCTGTCCTTGGAATGTTAATGTTCCAAAAATGTCAAAGGCGACAGTAGTACAGAGTAAGCACACCAGCCTGTTATGGCCTAGACGCCCTGTCTGGCGCTCCTACCCACCACCCTCGCTTCGTTAAGCTCTTCAAGGAGCATTTTCCACGTTAAGTATTGTGGGGAGCAAACCGGGAACGGAACACTGTTCGCCAGACAAAGAGAATCCGATTCCCTTCCGCGCGGTTTGGCCCAGAGGCTTGTCCTGTGCTTCTCAGGTGACCCACATTTGGCTCGCGCAGAGGTAGATTCTTATCTGCTTCTGTATAACGTTTGACACACACAAACTGCATACTGCATATTGCATGATGCAAACGTTTTTCTGAAGTGCATGCATTACTGAGGTTCATCGGTCACTCCTGTGGGAATTTCCTTTATTTGAGCTTGCTTGGTGCAACCAGAGATACCGTCTCTGGGTGCAACTTATCCTGGTTCTTGCAGTGACCCTAAAGATCAGGAGCAGCAGTGGAACTGGAAGTGTCAAGATGCATTACCAACATGACTTGTGTTCTGGTGCATCCATGCCCTCAGTACAAAACTGGGCAACCATGACCACTGTTAACAAACCTTTAGGATATCAGGAATGACAACCATGACAACTGCTAACAAACCTTTAGGAAATCAGTATGTGCAAAACGCCGTGATCCTTGGCTAGAACAGTTGATTTGATCTTTAATGCCATGCCATGGCGAGGTTCAGGAAAGGGTAACACAGAAATGCCTCACATGGTCCAGTGAGTTCGCCTTAAAGGCTGCTGGGCCTTGCTCGTAGGAAGAGAGGGGGAAGACGTGGCTGAGCGACTGTGAGTGAAATCAAACACATTAAAGCAGTCTGGTGGACCAACATGACAGTGGAAAAGAAGAAAGCAAAATGATCGACTAATAATAATGGATTGGCAGTAAAGGTGTGCGCATGCACGCGTGAACATCAGCCTGAAAATTCAAAGAGCTTTTCAGATTCCCTCATGTTGCTGTGATAAAACCTCATTATTAATCATTAATACGGGTCTTATTATTTCAGTTGCCATCTTATCATTTTATAGAATACTGCATATTCTAAATATTCATGAGGATTTACATATTTTAACTAGGCAGTTTGCTTTTATCTTTTTCCATTGTTTGTAATTACGCTGTAATCATATGATCAGAGCTGTATGCAAATTCAAACTTTGCTATGAAAACAAAAAAATTTACATAGTGTCATTATTTTTATTTTAAACATATTGTGACAGAAGTTAGGCAGTAGTGTCACCTACACTTTCTTTACATTTTTCTGGATATGTAGAAAAATAATGCTTCATATTTTGAGGTCAAACTTGAATAAAAATTATAGTTAAGCGAGCCAAAACAAATTCCGGCTTCATCCATGTAAGTTTCATTGTGTGCTGTGGTTACAATCACAAGGCTGGTGATTGTAACCACAGCACACAATGAAACTTACATGTCATGACTAAGATGTGTAATGCCAAAATCTAATTTTGTCCTAGTTCTAATTTGCATGTTGATATGTGTTCTCCTTCTGCAGAGTGATAAGCTCATTATCAAAGGGGGCAAAATCGTCAACGATGATCAGTCCTTCTATGCTGACATTTATATCGAGGATGGGATCGTCAAGTAATTACACTTCTGTTTTAAAGTACAAACATATTTAACACATCATTATAAAAGTATAATAAAAATGTAACAGCTGCTGGTGGCAATATTCCCAACATCCTGCCAGTGTTAAAAGTTGTAGGAATGGCTCCAGACGTGCTAGCACTGTTCATGATGGTTAAATCGTTTGTCCACATCCTTCAGACAGATTGGAGAGAACCTCATTGTCCCCACTGGGGTGAAGACAGTGGACGCATACGGTCATATCGTCATCCCGGGCGGCATCGACGTGAACACCTGCCTTCATGCTCCACGCATGGGCATGAACCCCGCTGACGACTTCTACCATGGCACCCGCGCTGCCTTGGCTGGTGGCACCACCATGATCAGTGAGTTGATCTTGTAGGAAAGGCCATACTGCAGGGCTGGTGATGAGCGCAGGAGCAGGCCACAGCCCAGGAGGTGACCAGGGCTCCAGACGGTGGCTTTTTGGACCTCTGTTAGCTTTGCACGCTACAGTTTTATGGTTGCACTTTTTACTTGTTCACATAGCTTCGTGTTGACTTCTGCGGGATGCTAATCAGGTCTGTAAATGCAGGAAAGGCACTGAAGTGTATAGCATGGTCCCATAGGACTGAGATTAACACAAGAAGGAGGATTAGAGAAGGAAGACAAAGGAAAGATAGAAAACATTCAGAGGCAAAAAAAAGGACTTTTGACAAAGAAGTAGGAGTTTTAAGATAAGATGTTAAGACCAGAAGGTACAGTATATCAGTCAGCTAAAAGCAGAGGAAAGGGGTAATTACTGTCATGTTTACAAATATGTGTTTATAAATAAGTAGTATGGGTGCACTACTATTAACTGACACTGTGATTTCAACAATTATCCATTTTCATTGACAAGGCTGAAATTAATGCCTTATACCTACACATCGAAATAAAGCTCTCAGTGAGGTACTCATTACATTTCAGTGATCTAACAAATCAAAGAATCAGACAAAAACATCTCACTGCTCTGTGCGATGATGCAGTATTTGTTTCTTTAATCACCTTTCATAAATGTGTATGGTCAGGACTGTTCTTCTAACCCCCCCCCCCCCCCCCCCCCCGTAGTTGACCATGTGGTTCCAGAGCCGGGCGTCAGTTTGCTGACCGCGTATGACCACTGGCGAGACGTGGCAGACAAGAGGTCCTGCTGTGACTACTCGCTGCACATGGACATCACACGCTGGCATGAGGGCATGTTTGAGGAGCTGGAGACTCTGGTCAAAGATAAAGGTGATGCTTTATAAATGTCCATCACGGTGATCTCAGTTAAAGCCAGACAGCGTGTTTGGTCGGCTTGTTGGAATTGTTGTGTCTCTTGCTTGTCATTGTAGGGGTGAACTCATTCCTGGCCTTCATGGCTTACAAAGACAAATATCAAAGCTCAGATTCTCAAGTAAGATTGGCAGTGAACATTCACCACTCTTTCTGTGTAACGCAACACTATCACTACCCAGCAGCCATGCTGAGGTGTGCGTCTTAAGAATACACCCCCCGAGGGTTTAAATGAACCTGACGTCAGGAGCTGAAGACAGCCGTGTGTCTTCCTGCAGATGTATGAGATGTTTGGTATGCTGAGAGAGCTGGGAGCTGTTGCACAAGTGCATGCGGAGAATGGAGACATTATTGAGGAGGTGTGAGTCCCACTCTACATCACTTCTGCATTTGTTGTCAGTTCATTCGGTCTCATGTATCCAGTTTTATTACTTTGAGTTATTTTTTCTTGTGAAGCACTTTGCAGTCTTACTTGGAAAAGTGCTATATAAATAATTTTTATGTTATCACTGTTTTATTTTGTGATCCCAGGAGCAGAAAAGGCTTTTGGATCTGGGAATCACAGGCCCTGAAGGCCACGTGCTCAGCCACTCTGAGGAGGTACAATCTGCCAAGGGCCCCAGACCACTCCTGCTGTTCATATGTCTGCCAGATTAACTGTGCCACATGCTGAGATGAGCATTTCCTTTCACTAGGTGGAGACTGAGGCTGTGTACCGGGCCATCACCGTCGCTAAGCAAGCCAACTGCCCTCTCTACATCACCAAGGTCATGAGTAAATCTGCTGCTGATGTCATCGCTAAGGCCAGGAAAAAGGGTAAAATGAAATCCCTTAGGCGTACAGCGCTTACATCGTTCAAAGAGGAAGAAATGAAGCATGTAGAACCACTAAGAAACTAGGAATAATAATAATAATAATAATAATAATAATCTTTATTTGTATAGCACCTTTCATACATACATGTAACTCAAAGTGCTTTACAGTATAAATAAAAGAAACATTAAAAGGAGATAAGACAATGACAAAAAGAAAATGTTAAAAGAAATTAAAGATAAAAATATTAAAATAACATAAAAAGTAAAAAGTGAAGTAAGATAATAAAAGTAAAGTAAATAAGATAAAACTATTAAGAGTTTCTTAACTAAAAGCGGATCTAAACAGGAATGTTTTGAGACTGCTCTTAAAACTATGCAGGGATGAAATGCCTTTGAGCTCTTCAGGAAGAGAATTCCAGAGCTTTGGGCCATAGTGGCTAAAAGCACCCTCGCCAATCTTTAATCGGCTTTTAGGAATCACCAGTAGATTACTGTTTGAAGACCTGAGAGACCTGACTGGAACATATCTAACAATCATTTCACTTAGGTAAAGAGGGGCAAGACCATGAAGACATTTAAAAACCATGACTAGAACCTTAAAATCTATTCTAAAGCTGACAGGTAACCAGTGCAGTGAGTGGAGTGCAGGTGTAATATGATCTCTCTTTCTCCTGCGGGTCAGAACCCTTGCAGCCGCGTTCTGAACTCGCTGTAGGTGCGAAATAGAGCTCTTTGGAAGAGCAGATAGAACAGCGTTACAATAATCTAGCCTTGATGTGATAAATGCATGGACAAGTTTTTCACTGTCAGCAGGAGAGAGCATATCTCGGACCTTAGCGATGTTTCGAAGATGAAAGTAAGCTGTCTTGCATGTAGTCATGATGTGTGATTTGAAGCTGAGCTCATTATCAAAGGTGACGCCCAGGTTCTTAACACATTGTCTGGCTTTCAGATTCATTTGATTTAAATAAGTCTGGACATCATTCCTTTGTGAATCACTGCCAAGAACAAGAACCTCTGTCTTCTGTTTATTTAATTGCAGAAAATTGTCAGACATCCATGTCTGTATATCATCTATGCAGTCAAACAGTGAGCAAATAGATTTTAGGGCTTTAGGTTCTAGCGAAATATAAAGTTGAGTGTCATCTGCATATTGATGATAACTAATACCATGTTTATTAATGATGTGTGGTAACGGAAGCATATATAGGTTGAATAGTAACGGCCCAAGAATTGATCCTTGGGGGACGCCACAAGTTATTTTTTGACGTGTGGAAATTCGTTTGGTTTAGGCTTGGTTGTTTATGGAGAGCCAATAGCAGCCAGCCTTGGGAGCGACGGATCACACTACTGGAGTCCGAACTGGGCCAGAGCCGCTGCCTTTGTTATGTCACCGCCCCTCAGTCCTGATACGGGAACCTCCGACTACCTCAACTCTATGCTGTCCTGGTGAGAGTCCTGCTGAACAACAGAATGAAATCAATTTGTTCTAAATGAAAATCATTGGTGCGGTGCGTTGTTTGTGTGTGTGTATGTGTGTGTGTGTGTTAACTATGCAGCATACATTGATCGAACCTGCATGTACTGATAATAAATGTTTAATGGGAGCAGCCACACGAGCTTAGCTGGACTCCTGACATTACCTTCCGTTCTTACCTTCCATTCTGAATGCTCTGTGTGTCAGCGGCGACCTTCAGGTGACGGGCAGTGCTCACTGCACATTCTCCACAGCCCAGAAGGCAGTTGGGAAGGACAACTTCACCCTCATCCCGGAGGGAACCAATGGCATAGAGGAACGTATGAGCATCGTATGGGACAAGGCTGTGGTACGCCACCTCACAGTAGCACTCTGGCCTTCTGGCCTCTCTATCTCTCTCTCTCTCTCTCTCTCTTTTTGTTACTTATAATATTTTAGTTTTCTGATTGTGATTCTGATGTGTACTCGTTCTGATTTCTGATGTCATCCTGATTAAAGTCATGATTTTGTTCTATAAACCGGAGGTAAATGTCATGACACTTGCTAAAACACCATTTACGGCTAAAACATTTTGCATTTTGGTTCCACAGGCTACAGGTAAAATGGACGAGAATGAGTTTGTGGCTGTCACCAGCACGAACGCGGCCAAGATCTTCAACCTGTATCCTCGCAAAGGCCGGATCGCCGTGGGCTCTGATGCAGACCTGGTCATCTGGAGCACCAAGGGGACCAAGACCATCTCCAGCGACACTCACAATCTGGTAGTGAATCCTGATAGTGAATCTTTGAATCTTTGAGCTTCAGTCACATGTTTTACAGTCCAGAAAAGTATAATATAAATATATAATATATAATAATATAATATAATATAAGTATAATATAATATAAATCCTCATCACTGCAGATTTCTTAACTGGTTATTTGGTCAGACTGCTGGTCGTTTCACTGGTGACCATCCAGGTGCTGCTGTTGAGTTTCTGCTTTCTTTGTTCCCTGCTGTCATGTGGTTCCTGAAGACGGTGGAGATGAACATCTTTGAAGGCATGGAATGCCGGGGCTTCCCCGTGGGGGTGATCAGTCAAGGCAGGATGGTGCTGGAGGGCGGGACACTGGAGGTGGTGGAAGGGTCCGGACGGTTTGTCCCCAGGAAAGGATTCCCAGATTACGTCTACAAGAGGATCAAGGCCCGGAGCAGGGTAGGACCTGCACGCTCAGTGTCTGATCTTACATGGGAAATAAATACTGACTTTTTAGTCAATTTTAGTCAATAAAACTTTATCAATTACTATTTCATCAAAAGAGGCGATGATTCTGTGAGATATTGCAGGGGGATTGTGTGACAAAAGTGAGACACTGCACCCTCGGTGCCAGTCTCTAAGTATGCATAAATGGTTTTTTGTGTGTGTGTTTGTGTGTTTGTGTGTGTGTGTGTGTGTGTGTGTGTGTGTGTGTGTGTCTGTGGTGATGGATTTAAATGTTCTGCAGATGGCAGAGGCTCGGGGTGTTCCTCGTGGTAATTATGATGGCCCTGTCCATGATGTCATTAGCATGACAAAGTCTGTACCACCCACTCCCACCACCAGAGGGCCCTCTTGTCCAGGGAAGACCACTACTGGGCCAGCCAGGAACCTGCACCAGTCTGGCTTCACCCTCTCTGGTAAGCTCTTTCCTCTACAATGTGTTTGTTTTTGCCTATTTTGTATGTCCCTTGATCCATCTGTTTTCTCTCTCTCTCTCTCTCACTCGCTCTCTCTCCCTCTCTCTCTCTCTCTCACCCTCTCTCTCTCTCTCTCTCTCTCTCTCTCTCTCTCTCTCTCTCTCTCTCTCTCTCTTTCTCTCTCTTTCTACTGTTTAAGTGGCAATTGCTGGCCATAGAAATTCAGACATGCATTAATTATCCTAAACTTTAGATTAACAGATCAAACTGTCTTAGTTTAAAAAATAGGAAACAAAAAAAGAAGCAACTGGTTTCTAGAGCTTTGCCTTCTCTCTCTGTGTGTCTAATGCAGGCACTCAAAAGGATGACCACATCCCCAGGCGTACAGCACAGAGGATTGTAGCGCCACCTGGAGGCAGGTCTAATATTACAACTCTTTCATGAGTTGCATCCACTGAGGGAACCAAGCAGTTAGTCACAATTATGATCTCCCTTGGCTTCCAGTTTAACATATAACAATAATATCATGCAATCAACATTTTATTAGCTAACTTTAATACACTTGCTATTCCTGTCAATGCCACCGTGCAGAGACGGAACTATGCACCCCCTAGCACATGAAGATCATGATGCAGCCCGTTCACTCTCCCTTTGTTCAGATACCCTCACTATACACTCTTTTCATTCAAAATCCAAAGCCCATTGTGTAGCATGTACCATTCACCAGAGTCTGCAAACTCAGTGTGCCATTCTGTCAGCTTTAGAATACGAGTAGCATTGATAATGTGATGAAGATGATTAGCTGGTGATTGTAGTGTCTGTGTAACACTGGACTGATCACTACCAAGTGCTGCCTTTAAACCAGAGCTTGTCCCGTCTGCCGTCATGCACACTGCGACGGGACTTGCTGGCGAGACTCTTCTGCCACCATCCGAGTTCTTCAGCAAGCTGCCAGTACACTGTCTTCACTTTGAAATGAAAACCGAATCTGTTGCTGTTAAGTTGGTTCATTGCGATTTGTAAATGTTAGGCTTGAGCATTTCCCTTATGAAATGAAATTCATTTCAGAATATACAATGTCTAAGGCCTTATCTCTCTAAAGGGAGCTTAGCGTGGATAGAAACTCGCCCCAGCCGAAAAGGTCTGGTCATTACTGCTCTTCCACTCACCTGAAACTGGACACTTTTATAGGTTTTTAAACTGAAACATTTGGTGCTCCGTTGTGTTACTGTGATGGATAAACCACTCTCTGGCCCCCAACTCTGATTTGGAATTCATATGTTCATGTGTTTTCCTTTGAGTAGAACCCCTTTATTTCCTCAAGTGGGCTCAGTTATATATAATTGTTTTTATAGTGAAATGCACAGACGGTATTAGGCAGGAAAGTCCTCCTGTGATGTGGTGAGCTGTTTTGAAGGTAGCCTGTGTGGATCAGTGAAATTCCACTTAAAGGACAGACGGCAGTCAGTGCTGTTTTTGACTTTCTCTGTACTCAGTTTGTATATACGTCTTATGTTTCTGTGCATGTCTGCATGATCTCAATAAACAGTTTTTATGGGAGAAAACTCATGTAGAAATTTATTTTGTGATTAGATGCTAAATGTTTCTGTTTAACTCACAATATCAAATACAACAATAAAGTTTGTCAAAAGAACAGCATGAATCACAGGGAAGCATTAAAGGAAAGTTAGCATGAATGTTTTCAAACATCAGCGCAGCTCACTGAGAAATGTCTCACTGAGAAATGTCTCATGTTTGGCAATGTCACTGACAAAGTGTTTTTGTGGTTGTTGTCATGGACACTACAGATGTTCTGAAGAAATTGGGAAATAAGAAACCATTGACATTTATGTTCATGTTCTGTTTTGTGTTATACTGGTTGTGTACTGGTCAAAAATGTTTATTGCGTCTTGCAAAAAATGTCTGTTTATTATGTATTTTTGCATGTCGAATCCAGACATATCCAGAATTTCTCCATCTCTCATGGTTTTGTTGTTCCAGTATACTTGCATGTGATTGTGTATGTAATGTAATGAGTAGTGGTAAGCAGGGAGGTGGGGCCATCTGTCATAGCCAATACTAAGGGATGATCCTCAGACCTAATACAGGCAAAATCATACAATGAACATTTTAGAAGTTCATTTGTACACACCTTAAGAGGAATCCAAGTGTTATTTATGGATGATTAATATGATCACTGCAAAATGTAGTTGCCCTGTCACTTAAAAACTATATGAGATGAGAAAAGTATTTTCAGGTTCAAATTCAGTGTAAAAAGTTATCGAAGGTAAACCTATATTAGTTTGTGAAACCAGAAACCAGTTCTAATGTAAATGGCCAGTGTTACCAGTGTTATCAAGAATTGCATCTTCGGTTTTAAGGGGGCCCCTTCCCCCTCATCCCTTTTTTAGATGCTGACGTCCTGTGATGCTCTGAAAGGTTAAAAACATGTCTGCGTGCCAAGAGGCCCTGGGCCGGGAGGGACAGGCTGGCGTGCGTGTGTGTGAGGGAATGGGGGAGTGTGTGTGGCATGGTGTGTGTGATGGGGAGTGTGTGGTGGAAGTGTGTGTGTGTGTGAAGGAGCAGGGGAGTGTGTGGTGGGATGCATGTGACGGGGAGTGTGTGTGTGAGGGAGCAGGGGAGTGTGTGTGGAAGGGTGTGTGTGTGGTGCTGAGTGGGGCTGATGAACACAGACAGGTGCTTCAGTGTAGCATGGGCTCCCCTCACCCCCCCCCCCCCCCCCCCAGGAAGTCACATGGGCCATTTCATTTTCACACTGCTTATTTACGTTACAATCAATGAAACATTCGTCTGGGGTTTTCCTTGGTGATGTAAAGTACAGGATATGTTTAAATATGGTTAAAATGGTTTTATGACCTAAACAAGCAATTGCACAATCTTTGTCAATGTTATCTTAAACACTACATAGTCTTTTTTTATTATAGTCATTTTGATATATACTATATAGACAGCCCAGAAGGCTATATATATATTCTATATAGACAGAATACTGTCTTAAGTAACATCAGTCGTCAGTGCTGCATTATTTTACAACTAGAGCATTATAAAAACCTCCGTCTTCTATGTTCCATGTTTACAATTTTGTAATCATAATAAACAATTTGCATTTAAGTACCAGATTAGTTTTACAGTATCACATAGTTTGTGAAAGAATGTCATTAAGCCAATTTTAATTATTGTGAATGTTTTAGCCCATGTCATGAACCCCACACCCTACACATGCATTAAAGCGTTTGGATTGGCAGTCTGGTAGTTCCTGCCTCCCTTGAGCACAAAAGCTCCTACATGAGCAGGTTTGTTAACTACACCTGCCACTCAGCACTACTGCGCACGTCTGTGATCGTTCTGCAAAACTCACATGTTTTGTCTTAAGCCCTTGGTGAGAATGGGGGGATATACAACCTCAAACTACATCTCTGGAGATTAGTAGCTCCACTTGTAAAGTTATGATATTCCATCTCATGTCTTATAGATATAATATTCAGGTGCATCTCAATAAATTATATCATCAAAACCTTTATTTCAGTAATTCAATACAAAATGTGAAACGCATATATTATATAGATTCATGACAGTGATCTATTTAAGTGTTTAAGTATTTCTGTTAATGTTGATGATTATGGCTTACAGCCAATGATAAACCCAAAAGTCATTTTCTCAGAAAACTAGAATGTTATATAATACCAACTGAAAAAAAAAATTTAATTCAGAAATGTTGACCTACTGAAAAGCACGTAAGTATATTCAGTAAATGGACTCAATACTTGGTCTGGTCTCCTTTTGCACAAGTTACTGCATCAATGCAACGTGGCATGGAGGCGATCAGACTGTGGCACTGCTGAGGTGTAATGGAAGCCCAAGTTGCTTTGATTGCAGCCTTCAGCTCATCTGCATTGTTGGATCTGGTGTCTCTCATCTTCCTCTTGACAATATCCCATAGATTCTCTATGGGGTTCAGGTCAGGCCAGTTAGCTGGACAGTCAAGCACAGTGATACTGTGGTTATTAAACCTGGTATTGGTACTTTTGGCAGTGTGGACAGGTGCCAAGTCCTGCTGAAAAATGCTTGAAAAGCTTGTTGGCAGAGGGAAACAAAGTGCTCTAAAATGTCCTGGCATACAGCTGCGCTGACTTTTGGTCTTGAAATAACAGGCATTTACTGTACATACTTTTCAGTAGGCCAACATTTCTGAATTAATTTTTTTTTTCAGTTGGTCTTATATAATATTCTAGTTTTCTGAGATAATGACTTGGATTTTCAATGGCTGTAAGCCATAATCATCAACATTAACAGAAATAAACACTTGAAGTAGATCATTCTGTCATGAGTCTATATAATATATGCATTTCACTTTTTGTACTGAATTACTGAAATAAATAAACTTTTTGATGATATTCAAATTTATTGAGAGGCACCTGTATTTCTAGGACTGAAACCAAAGCCTATGAAACCCAAACGTATTATATTTAAGTATTATATTTAAATTATTAATTTAATTGTGCAGATGTATGGTGTGAATAAACCTTTCTGCCATCTTCGATCTTGCATTTAATACAGTGTTTTCACAGTAATAACAGCTGTAATTGACGTCAAGGTATGTGTGCTCAGGCTTCTAAAACCTATGAATGCTTCACTGCAGTTTCAGTTTGCTAGTGCACACTGAACATGTAACGGTGGCACTACTCCGTGTACACAGACACTTTCTCTGCGATGATGCTCAGAGGATGCCTTTTACACGTGTTGGAGAAATACGGAAAGAGCTTCTCTGTGAATTTATCCTTGAACTTGTAGAGCAGCGTGTTGTCGCCGGCGTCCGAGAAGGTCACTCGGCCAACGTCCCAGTCCAACTGCACTCGCACCTTCTGGGGTTTCCTCTTCATGCTCAGGGGGGCGCCGGCACCGTCACTGGCCCGGTACTGCCCGTTATCCAGGGACACGGTCCACATCCCGCGCTCGGCGCTGGGCGGGAACCACTCCTTGCGCGCTACGCTCTCCTTGGCTACACCCAGCACCCACCCGCTGCTGTCACCCACCTCCACGTCCCAGCTGTGCCGACCCCAGCCGAACCCCTCCGCTGCCAGCACACCCTCGTAGCCACGGAAACGCTCGGGGTTGTCGGGGAGATGCTGCTCTTCCTCCTCTGTGTAGTGGATGGTGGCGAGGTCGTCAGAAAGAGACAGGCACGTGTCTGCTGTGTTGGGGTCAAGGGTTACCGGGGCTGATGGAAAAAGTGATGTGGGTTCCTTTAGTTTGTCATGTTCACATGCAACTGTAAGCACCCACTCAAATATTCATATTTACACATGAACCACATAAATTAAATCACATTACTTAATGGCACAAAGAATTACTGACACACAAAACATTAAAATTTGTATTATATAATTTTTTAATTAACATGTAGGCTACACTACATTCTGCGTTTGGTCTTTGAGAGTTAACTTACAGACTTCAGTTAATGCAGCATGTATGTGTTAATATCAATAAAAATTCAACATTTAAATCTGTCAACAGATAAGTCACTGACACTTACTGTACATTACAAGAGTTTGCATTTTCTCCCAGACCCTGAACCTCAGGCAGCTCAGGTGTTTGGCCATGTCGATCAGAGCTCCAGGGCTCTCCTCTGGATCCTGCACTGTGCAGTTCACTCTGTGTTCAGGGGGAAACCTCAAATGAACCCATCTAGCGTGTAACACTAACACTTCTGAACACTAACATTTTAATGCATTAATGTGCCACTTCATAAAATTAGACATTGCATGTAGGGATGCAGGGTCTACTTACCGTTCAGATGTCTTCTTATAATTCTGCAGCACAACAGAGATCTTAGAGGATTCTCTAATATTGTTTCACACTTATTTGAATCTTTCATGAGAAATTACCAAAGAATGCAAAGAAAGAAACATTTACATGAATTACAAAATGAGAAAAAAGACAATCCTCTTCAAACCCAAACTTTACCTTTAGAAAGACGAAATCTTCAGAGGCCATGGCTTCCTCTGCAGAGTTAATGGTTTCCATTAGAGATGAAATCTCATCCTTTAACCTGTCCAACTTCTCCTTCATTTTACGAGCCTTTATCTCCTCCTCCTCCTTCAGGGAATTCAGTATGGAGGTCTCCTCATCCCGCAGAAACCGGTGCAGCTTCTCGAAGTCAGCCTTGATCAGCCGTCCTGCGTGCTGGCCTTGCTTCTGCTCGGGAGGATTCGTGTTCATTTTTATACATTTATTAATTTTGCTCTCAGTAAGAGGAAAGGAGAAACTGCAGAAAGGTGCCACTAACTTTAAGTTTACAAAACGATGGAAAACATCATTTGAAATGGGGCTTGCACTCTTCAGTGATGTCCAATGTGAATGTCATTACCTACAAATCATGCTACAGTGTATATCTAACTCTACGGTATTAGGTGTTAGTGTTGATATATAGAATGCAGGTGTTGGTGGCGGTAACCTTGATGTGCTCAGCCATGTCCTCACAGTTCTGCTTGGCTGTGTTCAGCACCTCCAGCTTCTCACTCAAGGTGCTAACTGCAGACCTCAGCTCATTCTACACAGAGAGTTTGCACAGATTCATTACAAAGTCTAATCATTCATACAAGACCATTTCCACTGTGACTCATATAAAAACACGACAAATAGGACTCCCTCCGTCTCTCTCTTTTCTCCCTCTTCATCTGCCTTTCCCGTCTCTCTCTCTCTTGGGTCTCACACCTTGCACTCCTCTGCTGCCTCCTCTGTGTCGATACACTCGTGGTCTTTGTGCTCGTCCTGGCACTGACTGCAGATCAGCTCCCCGTCCTCTTCGCAGAACAGAGTCAGTCTCTCTGCGTGCCTGGCACACATTTGGCCATCCGCAGCCTCTTCTGTGCCCTCTCCGCTGCCCAGATCTGACCCGCTGCCGGCCCGCCGGGGCTGTCCCTGGAAGATGGAGTCAAACAGGCCCTTGAGGACGCTGTCGAGCAGCTCCCGTCCGTAGCACTCCGTACATCCTTGCTGGCCTTGCCCTAGCTCAAGCTGGCACAGCTGCAGACAGGACTGACATAACCGGTGCCCACATGGAAGTAGAAACGAACCCCCTGCCTGGCACCCCGGGCACACATCGTCCGATGATAGGGAAGACTCTTCAGACGCCATGGGCCAGTGTGCTGGACGCCCTGTGTGTTTTTTAAGTGCTGACAACTGTCAGTTTCAGCAAGTCCGTCTCTGCTCTGTCCGGACTGGTTTATGTTTTGCTGGGCTGTGCTTTGAGTATCATAAGAAATTCTTCCTTGGATAGTTGATGGGCTATTTATAAAGTTGTTATTTCTGACAGGGCCTCGTGGCTCAAGGTATGTGTGTGTGTGTGTGTGTGTGTGTGTGTGTGTGTGTGTGTGTGTGTGTTTGTTTACATGTGCTTGCATGTGTACATCTGTTTGCATGTGCATGTTTATATTTGCATGTGTGTGTGTTTGTATTGGTGTTTGTATGTGTGCGTTGGTGTTGGTGTATGTGTTTTTTTGAGGGACAAACATATAGGTCCAAAAAGTAAGTCTCATTTCAAATTTATTTTGTTTGAAGACAAACTGCTGAGTAACAGTGTGATGAAACGTTTGTGTGTGTGTGTGTGTGTGTGTGTGTGTGTGTGTGTGTTTATTTTTGTCTCCACACTGGCACGAAATGTAAGATGAGACTGGTCCATAACATCTTAGGTGGTAAAATTCAATCAATGGTACCACCCCCCATCTTAACAAGTGCTTGTGGTTGTTTCTGGCTGTGGGTGAAAGTGCACCAGGTGTAACAGTGGAAACCCACTGCCCCATGAAATATACATGTTGTCCAGCATTTCATCATGCCACCTAGAAAAAAATCAAGATATGGATAGCCTGGACAGGTTGAGTAAAATGTTAATCCTGTTGGGATAGGGTCTTATTTCACTAAGGACCAAGTGAAGACATGTCTGTGTTTTTATTTATTTATAATTTTGTTTAGGGGCATATCAAGTTGTTGAAGTGTATATGATACTGTACAAAGCCATGTGTTTTCTTTCAGAATGTTGGTAGGATTTGCAGGGATAATATATATATATATATATATATATATATATATATATATATATATGCATACAACACACACTATATTGCCAAAAGCATTCACTCAACCTGACTCACATATGAACTTAAGTGACATCCCATTCCTAATCCATAATCCATAGGGTTCAATATGACATTGGTCCACCCTTTGCAGTTAGAACAGCTTCAACTCTTCTGGGAAGGCTATATATGGCAATATAGTGTATATAAATTTCTGAATTTGTAGGAGGAAACAGTTCATATTAGATAAAGCAGCTGATGTTTCCTAACCAATTAAAAGATGTTGATATTACAGTGAAGTACATAATGTTTTCAGAGAGACAGAGGTACTTTGTAAGCTGTGCAAGCAAAGTGCTTCCTTTTATGCATCTGCATGTGAATTAGGAGTCTCACCCAAGTACACTTATTGGCATTATCAGTGATTTATCTACCTGAGCAAATGAATCCCCAGTCATCTGCATACAGGTTGGTTGGTTGTCTTGACTATTATTGTACCCAGAATCTACTGCAAGGACATAGGAATGTGGTCAAATGATGAAAAAGGACACGTGGAGGGCATCTACAAATACCCAAGGAAATACCTAACCCCAGGATTCTCCAGTCACACTAGAAACAACAGCAGCAACACCCAAGCACCTCCAAGGGGTCAAGCAGTTTCTCAAGAGCGAGTTGAATGGGAAGAATGAGGCAAGGCATGTTTATGTATATAGGACCTTTCATACACAACGGCAATTCAAAGTGCAGTTCAATAAGATGAAAGCCATGAACATGTATAACCTGCCAGTCATCGGGTACCCATCAGGCACAACAATCTGGCCAAGAAAATAATTAGAAGGTGCCGATGTCAAGATCAGAACTCTCTTCATGACACATTGGGCACTTTATTGAAGATCCATTGTCCAAAGACACCAACCAGAAGGAGTTGGAAGGGGCATAAAGCATAAAATCCACAGTTCAAAGGTGAGACATGAAACATTCAGAAATGCATCCAAGCAGTGGATCCCAAGAAAGAGCTGATGAGAGAGTGCTTCAGTCAAATCATGGATGTGGTCACCATGGAAGCCGAGGAGGTGACATGGCAAGGTAATCCCCTCCACAATCCAACCAATGACTACAAAAGGCAAGACTGAAAGATAGCATAGGGTCAGTAATCATGGCTGCACAAGATCAAGCACTAAGCACTGGATCAATCAAAGCAGGTCTGTGTCAAATAAGACCAAAAGTGCAGACTAAAGGAACACCTGAGACAGTCCAGCACCTTGTAGCAGGATGTAAGATGCTGCCATGGAAAATATACACCTGAAGACACAACCAAGTGCCAGGAGTTGTAGGAACATATGCAATGCATATGAGCTAGACACCACTCAACTCCAAATAGGAGGAAATACAGAGATTGGTGGAAAATAACATAGTGGTTAAGTTAATGTGGAACATTTAGATTCAGACAGATAAACAAGTATAAAAGACTTTTCATTTGAAAGATAAACAAATGAAAAAACATTTTTACTACCGTAGACCCGATTTCGCTTCCGGGTGCAGATGGTAACTGGTTTTACACATCTAAGCAGCTCTAGCTGCCTATGAATTGGCAGAAATGGTCCTGTAAAAACGGAATTGTTTACAAGTTTCCCTTTTCCGACACAGCTAGTGCGGGGATGCAGCATCGAAATGGGAAATATTTTTGGCAAAAAGAAACGAACTCGAGTTACAGAGCAGGACAGAGCTGTTTTGGTAAGGCAGTTGGCTAACTTAGCCACACTAAACGCTAACACCCCTAACGGCACAACCACTAGCAGCTGGTGTGAAGACAAACACACCAGCTAGACTCATACAGTTAGTGTGGGCTAATGTGTATATTAGGTTCGTTTTTGTAAAGGTTTCTGTATGGTGTTTAACTTCCATCGCTACTGCGATATATTCGAGTATTACTCCATTTCGTGTAAAATTAGCATGTATGGCTGCTAGTGTAATCTGGGAGTGGTTAGCCAACAAGTTCAGGTGATGTTTGTCAGATAAATGAGCGTTTGTCAGATAAATGAACCTGGACCCTAACCTGGATCCCACACATACACTTCTGTAAATAGGAAGCTAGCTGTTAGCCGGCTAGATAGCCACTTAAGTTCATGTTTTGAAAAGCCGCCTCTCTTTATGTTTCAGGTTATGTCGAGCACCGGTCCCAAAGCTTCATTCTTCTCATAGTTTTAACTGGGTTTAAATAACAGTACACATGTGTAGTACTTAAAAATAATACTTAATTTAGTATAGCCGACCAAGTGTTACATAATTAGCTGGCTAACCCAACTAGGTGGCTGGCTGTCAGGAAAGGAGTGTTTGTTTTGTGCGACGATAGTTTGAATCAAACTTCAATAGACACGTTTATTTCAGGAAAGATAGCTCGTACAAACTTTTTGTGTGAACTTTCATCTCAGCCAAAATAAATATATTAATAACTAAGAGTGCGTGTGCTCAGTCATCAGTAGTGGTTTAATCAGATCTTGTAATCTGTATCTGGGTAGGGCATGACCAACGCATTCACCGTCCGACCGAAATCACAGCCATGAAACGTTTGGTGTGACTGTTCTTTTGTTTAACTGTACCGCAGCAACTCAAGCAGCAGAGAGATAAACTGAAGCAGTACCAACGGAAGATCAACCTTCAGCTGGAAAAGGAGAAGCAACTGGCCAAACAGCTGCTTAAGGATGGCAAAAAAGAGTGAGTCCAGTGTCCAGCTCCCAGCCTGTGACTCTTCGAGCAGGCCTTGCTTTGCTTTGCTCTTGTTTACGGTTTACAGTATTTCTGTTTACTAGCCTAATGTAAATATAAATATATTTTATTTAAATATTATATATGAAGGAGACAGAGAAAGCTGGGCAAGCAAAGTGCTTCTCGTATTATATTTCATGTAATACTTAAAATTACTCTTATTCTGGTTGTTGTAATTTCATAAAGAAATGGGTACAGGTAGTCAGTCCAATGATACCACAATTATTGTAATTTTTTTCTTTCTCGTGCATGTTGGTGGTAGGCTGCCTGTGGTGTTCTGTTGCCTAGAATCTGGATGTTGTTTATCCTATGGACACACAAAAATACAGCCCTTGTTTGTTAAATGCAGTGCATATAAATCTAGGCTTTATCATATTGTGGTAACAGTTGTCTGTCTTTTGAATTGTAGTTGTGCAGTAGTCGTCACTGTGGCAGGTGGTTCTGCTACAAAATCTTGATTCCATGGCTAAAACGTCTGCTGCATACCTCTGATACATCTGAGGAGCAAAAGCAGCATTATAGTTTAGGGAGCTGAATATTCGAGCTGTTACTTTGCTTGTTAATAAGATGCTTTGATGTTTTGTGTTTGTGTAGGAAAGCACTTGTGTTGCTTAAAAAGAAACGTTTCCAAGAACAGCTTCTCGACAAAACCGAGAACCAAATCAGCAACCTGGAGCGAATGGTAAATGAAAATGAAGCGCTCTCTAGCCAGATTACTGCCAGATGTCATAACCACATCTGAGCTACAGAATTGATAGTGATAAAGTCCAGCTATGTCACTATAAAATCAAGTTCATTTTCACATTTTGTGTATAATAAAATTATGAATGATTGAATACCATTCTGTAAGTGAGATAGATGTTTCTAAAATGAGAACAAACTCATGGCAAACTGGTTTGTGTTCATTCATGTTTGATAATGACTAGAAGCATATAATTTCAATTAGTGATTAATTGTTCTTTTCAATAAACATTTATCATTTTAGTATTGTATTTATGAATATTAGTGATGAGAATAGCTTTTATTATTGTTTCACTTTTGAAAATGTGTGGTGTACACAGTCTGAGTCAGCTTGTTTTTGGTAGTGGTGGGTTTTTTTTTTTTGGGCAGGGTACATAGAAAATTTCATAGGAACCAACTATTTGTCTGCCCTCCAGGTTCAAGACATTGAATTTGCACAGATAGAGATGAAGGTAATTGAAGGATTGAAAGTTGGCAACGACTGCTTGAAGAAAATGCATGAGGTATGTTCTGAGGCTCTTCTGGCACTGATCAATCATCTTAGGGCTGTGTTGCTCTTTTCCAGCTGCTGTTTGGTGCTGTTAAATGCTGCTATTGTTTGCAGTTTAAACATGGTGTCACTAGGAGCAGTGCTCATGAACAGTGCAGAATTCAGCATTTTATCTTTCCATAGAGTTTACAGTGTTTCTCAACACTCCTCTTCACATTTCACTATGCTAATTAATTGTCGAAATATAATAAAAACAAAAAAACAGCACTCTTAGGTTTGCTCTGTGTTAAACTGTGATTTCTTTTAAATTCCCCCCTTTAAAAAAACAGAGAATTGGTGATTGGCTGAGCAGACATGCAGCAGGACCATTCTAATGAGACTTCATTTAAAGATGATGTTATTGTTGTTGGCTGGTCCATATGAGAGGTCCTTACCTCTTCTCTCTTCCATACAGGTCATGTCTATAGAGGATGTGGAACGAATCATGGATGAGACTCAGGAGGCCGTTGAATACCAGAGGGTGAGCAGATATTAAGAGCAGGTCCAGTTATATTGTGTAGGTCCAAAACTCCATGTCTGAACTAAACGAAATGTTAGTTTCCTGAGCCGTTGACATCACGTCGCCTGTCTACGAAGCACAGATTCTGCTTGCCAGGACCCAGGTTGCGCTATAGATGAACACAACACCTGATTTGCCTGGGACACATCTCCCAGAAGCATTGACACGTTAAGATCATCTTAAATGAGTGAATGTTCAGTGTGATGCTGACTAGCACCACTGTTACATAGTTGTGTTTGTGTTCCATTGCTTTGGGGCCCTGACCCTGATGACTCTATTAAGTCAAGAAGACTCAAGAAATTGTATATCTGATTAGACATGTAAGCTGGGGGAATTTTGGACCTAAGTGGTGTTTGGTTTTAATCTTTCCTGCTCTGCTGTGTGCAGTGCATTTGAATGTCTGACCATACATCAAGCATAACTGTTGTACATCAAATGTAAGTGGAAAGAGGAGGGTGTGGGCATGTGTTGGTTAAAGGCTCAATGTTCTTATGTCTGCAGCAAATTGATGACATCCTGGCAGGCTCTCTGTCTCAAGAGGACGAAGACGCAGTCTTAGCGGAGCTCGAGGCCATCACTCAGGTGAGTGACTGATGGAGTGAATGAATGATAATGTGAATCTGTAAAAGTGTGTGAATGACGGTGGCATGGTTGTTTGCATGCACGGACTAATGTGCGTCTCACTGTGTGTGCTCAGGGAGACAACGATGTTGAGCTTCCCGAGGTGCCCACGGAGAAATTACCAGAGGTTCCTGTGCAGGAGCCAGGTGAGCCCTCTCTCTCCAACACATGCTCACACTCCATTCCCTCCTAACACTGAGTAATGACCTCCTGAGTCATTGCTGAGTTGAATTGTGGTTTGGGTTATTGTTATATATCCATATTCCTGCATTCTGGGTTCCAGATGCTAGCTGTATAGTTTTCCACCAATCTTGGTTCATGTAGTCTAAAACCGCCGAGATTCTGAGTGTTCAGAAAAATAATCTCAGCTCATTTGCAATGTTTTAGAGTGTGAGAAGGAGAGGGTGAAGAAGAAGGCAGAGAGAGAGTTGTTGGCTGTGTAAAACCTCATCCCTTCACCAGTCTTCACTTGGCCAGAATCACCTGCTGGGACTCAGAGCCTCACCCGAGTGAAGCCTCTCTCTCTCTCTGAGCATCCAACAACTGTCTGCTCTATATCTGAAACAGTTCACTTACGAATCACCAGGGAGTCTCTTTGTGTAGTTCATGGTAATGCTTGGTAATGAAGAATTTGGGGGTCTGAGGGCTTTTTCTGATTAAGATTTCCCTTTTAACTAAATATTGTGCTTTGCTATTTATTAATCTTTAACACTCCCTAGCAAGGTGTCTTCACCACCACACAGTTAATGCTTCTGGCAAGCTTCCAAGATAAATTGAGATCAGGTCCAGTAGTTGTGTTCTAAAACTCTGAGATAACCCAGGCTGCACCAGGCAATCTGCCTGTGACGAATTGCAGGTCGTTCTTTTAGTATTGTACTGTGAGAACCATGTTCCTATGTAGGCTAATCCCTGCCATGCATGAGCTCCTCCTCCTAACATCAGTAAGGGTGTTTGAAACCATAGGTGGATTGTGTTGATTGGATGATGGGGAGAGAGGAGACTAATCCTGCCGAGAACAGGACCTGTTCAGCAGAACGGCACCCGTTCTTAGCAAGCACCTGTCTCCTCTTGTTTGTGCGGATAATCATGTGTAACAGTAAACAAGGAGGGATAATATAACTGTCCTCACACTTTTATGTATATTTCTTTTTTTGTGATTTATTTGAGCCTCTTTTTTGTTGTTTTTTTTTTTTTTCTGTTTTTGTTTTTTGGCTTGGCTCATTAGATTTATCTGTAAGGAAAACATTTGGCATATCTCAAACCCCAAAATGAGTCCGATTCAAGCACAGGAGAATTGGTCAATAAGGCCAGAATGATCTTGGTCTCCTGTTGGACCACACTCAACTACTCCCAGAACTGTTGGGTTCTTCATCGTAGGCTTATTGTCTGCTCATGTTTTTTCAATCTGTGACAATAAAATGTTTTTTTAATCATTTTAAATGTGGTTTGTGTGTTGCTTTTTACACGCATGTGTTGAATTGTACCCCTAGAGGGCAGAGCAGCACAAATGAACCTTGGAAAGTCCTCTCCTTGCTTCGAGTGGGATTTTTGCAGATATATTTTTGGAGAAGATCCACACGGTTTTTCCAGGGAGTGGGTGGGTGGCAGTGGTGTGGGTTGGGCAGGCAGATGCAGCCCCCCCCCCCCCCCCCCCCCTTAATCTGTTTTCCTATTTTATTTATTTTGCCTTTCATTTTCTGTTTTTTTTTGGCATTTTAGTTATTTTTGGCTGAAGCACCGGTGTTATTGAACTTTTTTTCTAGAGGTTTTTTTTGTAAACCTGTATTTGAATGTGCTTACTGTGTAGGATGGCCATTGTTGTGGAGGTGGGTAAGTGTGTGGGTAATGTAAGAGTGGGTCGCCTGGACTGGCCAACCAGAGCTCAGTATGAATCAGACCTTCACACTCTCACCAGACAACAGGTCGAGAGCAGTGAACAGCAGTGGTGTTTTCTGAGAAAGAGTGGTTGGAAAACAAAGTATAATATCTTTATATCGTTAAGACATAAGCAATTGCTATGATATCCCTGGTGGTTATATGATGAGATGTATAGCTATTTTTACTCAGAAGGAAAGCCTGATTCATTGACATCTATATATGATCTACTCCAACCAAACCTGAAATGCAATGATGCTGCTGATTATGTTTACACTGGATTGATCATGAAATGCACATTCATTCGAATAGAGAGCTTTTCAAAATTCAGTCCACAAGTTAGAAGACCTGATCACTGTCTATCTGAGCTGCCACCCCAGTGTGTTAAGTTTTGCTCTAATACCTTCAGTCTGGTTCCCTTTTTCTAGGGTAATGAGTAACTTGCATGTAGTGATGTGTTACTAACATTGTGTTACTAAAACTGACCATCCTCTGAAACAGCCCCGTCAGGTTTTTTTTTTTTTTTTTGCAGAATGTATTGGAATGCTCAGAGAATCTCTCCTGATCTAGTCTGGATCACACCACTTAGTTTCAGACTGCTATATGCTCTTTTGAAATGGTTGACATTTGTTTGTGCTCGTCATTCACCACTGGAGTCACTCCTCAGAATTAGTTCAGCTCTAATAGGGTTTAACATCTCAACGATCATTCTGAGAATAACATATTCTGATTAGTTATTTACTCAACAACTTTGTTAACAGACATTAAATAGCACGTCCACAATCAGTTGATCTTGCCTACATCAGACATCAGAGCGTCCGAGAGGGAATGGGCGCATGACAGTAGTCTATTTTCTTGACCTTTCCACCACACGAGAAAACGCCGCTGAAAACGTCTCCTTTTGAAATGGGAAAACAGCGGAACGTTTTTAAAGCATTTTAAAAGGCCAGTAAACGCGTCTCGTAATTGAAGGGTCGAGACAACGACGCTCAAGTGGGCCGTGGCCGTGGTGGGGCGCTGGGATTCCCGCCTACATACGCGCTGCCCCCGCGAGGAATCCGCAGTGCTCACCGTCACCACGGTCCTGCGCCCACCGGTGTAATTCTGAACGATAAAGAACCACACGACGTGTGAAATACACAGTGAAAGAGGTTTTACATTGTAAAGTTTTACGTTATTACTATGAATGCTGTGGTTTGGGTACTAAAGCATATCGCTCGTATCACATGTATGGCAGTATTCTTCTGTCAGCAGTGATAGCGTTCCGGTATTCGGTGAGGTAATTCACCACCCTGCCCAAATAGCTGTATTAACACATCTGCGCTGTAGTTTTATACGGGAACAGAGAACAGGATCGATTGAAATCACAAAACCACTCAATTTTAGTGTCTGTGTAAGGATGTAGTGATATAGTGAGCTATAAGAGCAGTGCGGCTCAGTGAATTGTAACATAGAGAGGCGCTGGGCGCACAGCGCCAGCAGCATGAATGGTGTGGTACTCGGGAGTGGGCGGAGCTCTCGCGAGGGGAGGCGGAGTCCGTTTGAATCGCACGCGCATTCCCGGTGACGAGGGCAGCTCTCGCCGTGGCTTCCGAGCGTGGCGGCTGTGCGTGGGCCGGTGTGGGTGCAGTGAGACGGTCCCGTATAAAAAGCCCGGTTTGTGTCCCAGCTCGCGCATCCGATCGCAGTGTCAGGACTCATCCGCACCGTCTCGCGCAGCGCTGAAGTTTTACGTCCGTTTCTTCGGAACCGTTTTTCTCGTGGTAGGGAATTCCTGTCCATGGTTCTGACTGAAGCCTCCAAGATGTCTAGAGCCGACGAGGTGCACCGTATAACGGAGAACGTCTACAAGGTGAGTGAGTCACCGGTTCCGTTATTCACGAACCCACACACAACTAGTGCGCCACCACACGTAGACCTGTTTTGTAAGAATACAGTGAATACTCTGTGAAGTTTTTTTTAAGTGTTTTAACTTCGTACACTGATGCGTGACTCCCTCCGACTGAACACACCAAAGTGATGAATGGTGATGAATGGTGATGAATGGGTGGTTTTACTCTTAAACCTCTTAAATCACTTTCCGTACCAGTGTCACTGTTTTTGTGTCCGTGCACGTTGTACTTTACAGTGTACTCCTACTGAACTTCAGCATTTACAAATGAATGGTTTCCAATACTAGTCTGTCAAGTTATTTAACTGTAGAACAGTTCGGCTAATTCTTCTTGAATTCTTGGCGGCTGTGAGTTCGGCCGTGTAGGCTCGTGCGCGTGTGCGCGCGGCTGTGAGTTCGGCCGTGTAGGCTCGTGCGCGCGATCGTGTACTCGCGTGTTTGTTTTGCTGTACGTTTGAAAGCGTCGAGCCGAGACTCGGTGAAACAGACGGTGCGTGTGTGAATCCCACTTGCGTGAGTGACTAATGCGCGCTGTCTCTGAGAGCGGAGCGGTCTCCTCCTTCTCCGTGGGATACACTATGCACTTTTGTCGTATCCAACTGTTCCCTAGGGGTACTACAACTTCGGGCAGGTGTAATCTGACTCTTACACAAAGCGACTCATCCGATGCCTCTAAATCCCGATAGCAGTTGCGGCTGACCTAATGATGCGTTAAGGGTCTTAAATGTCCACGCTGTTAAACCCGACATACATAGATTTTTCCCCCATGTTCAGCACAGAGAAGTAGGAAATTGAGCAGCGTTTCCGTGGTGAATGCCAGCAGAGAAACGTAGGCAGACAGGTTTGCTGTTCACTGAATTCACACCCCCCCATCACGGTCTGCGTGATACTTCAATTAACGCTTCTCCCCGAGGAACTCCATGTCACGGAGGGGTCAAGAATTTCATTACATTACTGTAAGATGCTAAAACATCTAGAAGATCTTAAGCTTTGCAAGTGTCAGTCCCTTTTGGGACAGAGCCACAGAGCCCTAGATTTAGGATTATATCTCTGCAAGAAAGTACTTTTACATTTTGTATGACTGTGCTCAAATGCATTGAGACACTGCTTCCTGTAACTGCGAATAAGATGTCTTTGGTCAGAAGCTGAACAGGCTTTAATTTATGTTGCTGTATTTTGCTTAAATGTATGGCCAATCATAAAGGAGAGAAGGCCCCTGAGTGAAATTGAAGCTACATGTCTTGTCAGATTTAATGAATTGTTTTTTTAGGGACAGGAAAGTATCAGAGTCTGTTAGAAATCAACAGAGTGCACCCTGTAGACATTAGTGAGTAAGCAGCTACAGTGGAGTGATGTAGGGCTGGATAAACTGCAGCAAGGACGCAGCTGTGGCTGTGGTGGTTGAGCTGTGGCATCGTTATTTCACAGGCCTGTGGTGAAGGGTGGGGAGGTTTGTTGAGAGGAGGCAGTGCAGTTTGAGCTAATGAGAAGGTTTTGCTTATGTGTGTGTGTGTGTGTGTGTGTGTGTGTGTGTGTGTGTGTGTGTGTGTGTGTGTGTGTGTGTGTTGGCTTTTGTTTTCCTCCTTCCTGCTGCTCATTTCTTTGAGAAGGCAGAGTATAATTTCAGGGACTCTCAGGTGATGGTTCTAACCCCTGCTGTTGGGGTGGGGGGTGGCTGGGTATATTGGACGAGATGGATGGCGACTGCCACCGGTAGGAGTGCCTGAAGGCTCAGCGGGGAGGTAAACGACACCAGCTGACCTGAGAACAGACGCAGAATGGCTCATTTGCTAAGCTCAGGCTGGCTGCCAGTCTCGATGCGCTGACACAAGGGCTCAGTCTCGTCCAGTCTGTCAGACTGTCTCTCCCAGATCACATGTGTGTGCGTGACGGACCGGCCTGCACTGAAACATGGTTTTAAGGTTGCTGCTATGTTCTTAAGAATTATAGATGGCACAGTGTAGACATTCGTTGGACTGTGGTTTTCTGTATTTGGGGGTGTGTTTGTTTTTTTTTTTTTTCCTTTAGTGAAGATGGATTGATTGTGCATGTTTGTGTGCGTGTGTGTTTGTGCATGTGTGCGTGTGTGTTTGTGAGAGAGAGAGAAGGTTGGCCTGGCAGATGCTTACTAATCTCAGTCTCATGAAGAGTGAAGGCTCCTGTCTGTGCTCACGACTGACTCAGCCAGAGTGAGTGGGTAGCGTCTCACAGTCTGAACGTGAGTATGTGTGCATGCGTGTGTGGGTCCACCTTAGCTCCTGCCCCAGAGTGAGTGGGTGGTGTCTCCTATGCCACATAAGTGTGAGTGTGGTGTGTGTGTGTGTGTGTGTGTGTGTGTGTTTCGGCCATCATCTTTTTTCCACTCAGGCCTCTGGATCTCCCAACCCACTTTCTTAAGAGTGATTCATTTCTCTGTTGTTGCGTTGTTGTGTTGTGTTGTTGTGTTGTGTTGTTGTGGTGAAACTTATCAAACTCTTTGGTGTTTTCTTCATCTGTGACTGTTGTCAGCCCATTAAGCAGTGATTCTGTGATGGCAAGAGAGATGAGGACAGAGAAGTGAGAGGTGTGGGTGAACAAGTCACGACATGTACACACACATGTACACACACATGTACACACACATGTACACACACATGCATACATGATTACAGTGTTCTATGTATGACACATTTAGCATAACATGACCACTGGCACAGGTTTGTGTCAGGAGGTTTTCAGACCAGTCGTTGTGAGGTAAAGACTGTATGTGTGTTTCCCGATAAGTGTTAAAGTGTTCAAATTCCAGTCAGATTTGTGACAGAATGACTAGTTTTGGGTGAAGCTGGGATCTGAGTGGAGCTGGTTTTGGGTGGAGCAGGGATTTGGGTGAAGCTGGTTTGGGGTTGGTTTTAACACTGGTGTCATAGAACAGGAGGCTGTCTGCAGTCTGTATGACAGTGATATGTGGGTGGTCTCTGTCCTTGTCTCTGACACTCCACTCTCTTGACATATAGCTTATGTCGTTTGTACTCAATACACTGCACATTACATGCTGTCCTTACCATTCTTGCTTTTGGCACTGGGCCAGAGACCGAATGCCTTTTATCAAGCATATTTCTAGTGCTGTTGGTCCTCAAATTCCTTATAGCAAAAATAACATGCTTTAAATGGACCCTAAACCTTCTGTGGAGGAGTGCTAAAGCAAGCGCAGTGCCAGCCTGCTCTATTCTAAAGCCCTGTCATATAGCGCTTCTAGAACGGATGGTCTAGTACAGTATATCTTTAGACCAGGTTCTCTACAAGGCTACATGTCTGACCCGTTCTGACTCTCTGTAATGTAATAAAACCTGGCATGTTTTTTAACTGCTGTGCCTGGGGTGGGGGGGGGGGGGGGGGGGGGCTTCCTTTTGGGTCTTGGTCCTCCCAAGGTTTCTTCTTTAGTTGTGCCCAGGGACTTTGTTTATTAGAGACCTGGTAATTTTGGTAACGCTGCATTGTAATAACATTGAATTGTACAAAGTTCTATATAAATATATTGGACACGACTTGAGTCTTGACATTAATTGACACCCTGAATTCTTTCAGTGTGATCTGAATCCAGTTCCTCATTGCCCTAACAAGTGGCCATGTTTCAGTGATAGCTGACATACCAAATATGCACACAGTTCATCTCAAGTTTATGGAACATATTATTTAACATTTATATGCTTAATAGTGCATTTGCCACTCAGCCTGTGGTTGAGATCACTTTAAGGAACTAACACATTCTGCAGGTTAAAGTCTGATATCTGTAAACCGGACCTCAGGCTCTTTGGTTCTGTAACCAGCAGAGCAGCATTCTCCTCATCGTTGGCATGACATCACCCCCAGGTAGCGTTGGGGCTGCAGGTGTCTCAACACATGGAGTAACAGAGTGGTCTGACTGTCTAAACAGCCGCTGCACAAAGGTGGAGAGCTTTGCTGTAGGTGTGGGAAGGATGTGGTGTATAATTCCCTTTCATCTGGGATGAAGTTATATGCTATTTCTTCTTTTGTTTGGAGAGAAATTGTGAAAGACAGAGGCTGCCACTGTCAACCGTTGTGTGTGTGTGTGTGTGTGTGTGTGTGTGTGCGTGCGCAAGTTTGTGTTGTCACAGTATGAGTTATGCAGGTGAGAAGTGACCTGATTGTGCTCTGTCAGGTGAGGACACTGAGGCGAGCAGGACATAGCTGACAGGGACAGAGTGTCTCCTACTGAACACGTCCTCCTGAATTTCATGTCTATTCACACAAGATTCCACAAGATGCTGACAAGTTTGCACAAAATCAGACACACGCTCACACACTCTCATGACAAGTGCAGTTGACACGCACAATATCCAGTTGTTGCTGAGAGGTCTTCCAAAGAAAAAGCTCTTCTGTACCCAAGAAAGTGAAGTTCACTAATACTGCATTCAGATCAGAGGAACATAGGAATGAAGAATGTAATCTAATCAGTAATGACATGGTAATATCCAGATTAGACCTAATCACAGGTTAGATTGGTGAGTCTTAAGCACAGTGCTCAGGTCAAACTGTCAAGCTCGCTCTTACCCAGGAGTCAGATGTCATCACATTGTGACAAACCAGTTTGACAAACAATAAACTGCACGTTAACCACGTTAAGTGACTACTTGATATCGCTGGTCTTAAGGCATTTGAAATAGGCTGTTTCATCTTGCTGCTATGACCTATTTTGTGCTCAGCACCGTGATGGACCAAAATAAATATATCTTCAAAGATTAGATCTGGGACAATAATGCTTCTGTCTCACACCAAAGCCTCTCATCTGTCTGTGGGGTGACATTTTGGCTCAGGCATCCTGCTTTTGATTCAGTGGACTAATGGGCTCCCTTGGCAGCCATATTGGATCTAATTTGGTGGAAAGAGGGAGTCTGTAATGAGAGTAATCTCACTGTTGTGGTCTTTGTGGATGCAGATTGGCAGGGCATGCTCTGTGGAGATGAAGAGGAGGGATGGAGAGATACAAGGATGAGTGGAAGAGGAGGAAGAGGAGGAAAGAGTTAGGCTGCTTAGATGGGGTTTGTGCTGGACCTAGTTTATGTAAGGGAGTGAAGAAGTAAAGGTGATAGAGAGGAGCAGATCACACACACACACACACACACACACACACACACACACACACACACACACACACACACACACACACACACACACACACACACACACACACACACACACACACACACACACACACACACACACATTATTGCACATCTCTTTATAGATTACTGGTTACCAAGGTCTGTAATTTGATGTAGGGCATAAGAGTAGAACATGTGCATGACGGTACTTTGTGATTGAAAAGGGACTCCTATTCAAGCAGCATTATTCAAGCTTGGAGTTGAATGAAGGGTGTATGAGATAAAGAGAAAGGTGTGTGTGTGTGTGTGTGTGTGTGTGTGTGTGTGTGTGTGTGTGTGTGTGTGTGTGTGTGTGTGTGTGTGTGAGTGATCTTTGTAAATTCCTCGAGCAAAATGCTATGCAATGAATTCTAATCTGAATTTCCAGGATCACACACACACACGCACACGCACACGCACACGCACACACACACACACACACACACACACACACACACACACACACACACTCTTCATCCTGCACATTCACATGTACCAGCACATGGGTCATTGATAAACGCATCCTCATTGTTACTTTAATTCAAATCTCAATTTGAATTAAAGCTCAAATGAGTTTGTGCTGTTGAAATGTCACAAAGCTGCTGCCTCTATTGCTTTTTCTCTGAATGGAACAAGGTGTTCCTCCGGATGATCCCATTCACAGGCAGTACTGACTAGCTAAAAGCAACTCCATGTGAAACCCCCCCTTATTTGCGATGAGGTGGTATAGCCCGAATGTGCGGATAATGGGAACACACTGCAGCAAGGACGGAGTTGCGGGGGGAATTCCGACACAGCCAAATATGGGCACGGAAGTCTTTCTCTCTCACCTCGCTAAGGTGGGATTCGCACTGCTGCTGTTATGTGGAGGTGGTGGGCGCCCGCGCGTACGCTGTCACACACACACACACACACACACACACACACACACACACACACACACACACACACACACACACACACACACACACTCTGTGCAGGAAAGAGCTCATCTGAAATGCAAATCAGGAAGGTTGCGGATATTTCTCGGTTGAGTCTCGGTGGAACAGGTCTGCTTCATCCGCCTGGTCTCTGGCTGCAGCCAGCAGTGGCCACTAATAGATGAGTGCCTAGGGAGAAATACTGTCAGTCAAGTGCTGTGAGCAACTGATATGAGATCAGCTCCTCGGGTTCTGACCAATTCTGCATCATAGTGAATAAAACAGAACAACTGGTCCAGAGTCAGCTACTCATATTAGTATGCGAGTAGGTTTTTTTCACCATTGCAAGAAGAATAGTGGTACAATGGTAAAATTCTTAAACATTTAAGTAACACTAAGCTGTGTAAGACTTTGTGTACAGAGATCAAGTCAGTAGTCAGTAAACATTTCATTTGTAAGGAGACAAGAATTCTACTTGACTCTGAGGTCAAATCTAATGCTCATGTGCTATATTGAAGTCACTTAAATGTGTAAGACATTGTATGTTAGATCATTTTAGTTAGCATCAACACGTGATGTAGCTGATGTGTGAATAGCATATAGTTAAACGATGGAATGAAACGGAATTCTATTAAAAGTGTCCTATAAAGTGGTTTTTTTTTACGTGTATCTTTGGATGGCTTTTTTAGGTTTGATTGATGTGTGGCAGTTCTGAAATACAGCATATATCTGCATATGTGAGATGTGTGTGTGTGTGTCAGTCAGTGAGTTTAAAAGTTGGGGTAATCTTGATTTCATCTTGTCTAGCTAAAACTCTGAAATCATAACAATTCATTCATGTTGATTGGTAGGAATTAACCTTAATATAATCAGATGATCCGTAAAGGTAAAGGTAGACTCACAATAAAGGTAAAGGTAGACTCACAATATAACATAAATATCGACTCTAAAATGTTTCACACATTTGAACAGTTTTTTACTGGCATTTCAGCTGAGGTTGTGGTGTCATATATGTACAGGTATTTGCGTGCATTTGCACGTGACATTTGTTTGTCTTCTTAAGTATGTGGTCAAACAAGTTGTTTCCATTTTTAATAAGAGTTCAATCGTGCCATCTGTCCCTGTGCCAAGGCTCCTCTGTTCTTGCTCTGACCTTGACTATCCCATGTTTAACTGTTCTTGATAACAGCTCTGTTTTTTAGTCTCAGATTAAACAGTTATACGTAGTTGCAGCTGTCTGGTGATTAAGTCTCAACCCCCCCTCAGACACTCACATTTGGGTCACAGTGACCTCTCTCTTCTGTTTGACCTCTGCATGTATGTCATGGAACGGAAGTTCAGATCTCAATATCCAACCAGACATAACAATCTGGTTACATGAGGCTGAGGTATTTTACATACTGGATTCTCAAATATGTCCAAGTGTAATATTTTAATATGAATTTATTAGAATGTTATTAATTGACCATGGAAGAAATTAAGTTCCTTTCCAAATTAAATGCTTTTTTGTTTGATGGATTATATCAAATAATACACCAGATTATAGAGTAGTTTGTTTAATAGGTGAATTGTATCTTAGCTGCAACTGTAAATGTAGCTGTAATCTTCTGTATTGAGATTATTTAAATCATACTTGATACATAATTATTATTTGTTCAATAATTTCACCAGCACAGCTGAGATGTGGCAGTCTTATCATTAGAGTATTGCAGAGGTGCTCTACTTAAGCTGAGATGTGGCAGTCTTATCATTAGAGTATTGCAGAGGTGCTCTACTTAAGCTGAGATGTGGCAGTCTTATCATTAGAGTATTGCAGAGGTGCTCTACTTAAGCTGAGATGTGGCAGTCTTATCATTAGAGTATTGCAGAGGTGCTCTACTTAAGCTGAGATGTTCTACTTAAAACTGGCAGATCCTCCAGTTTGTTTGGTTTTGTTTTTCTAGTGAAAAAAACTGGTTCTCAAAACGGACAGGAAATGGAGTTTGTAATGGTTCATGGTCGGATGCAGGTCTTGGTATTCTGCAGTGTATTTTTATCCCAGAGCTTTGCATGCAGGGCAGTCAAGGCATTTATTAGAATGTTTCAGTGTGGTTAATGTAATATGTGAAGCAGTGCGTATGAGAACCTCACTACAAAGCAGAGCGGGTCGGTGTGTTTTAGTGATTTCCAGCCCCAGTCTTCCTCTGGTGGCCCTGAGTCAGGAGAAGTGATGGTGCTGACTGCAGTGCTCTCTAGAGCACGCTGTGTCTGTGTGCCATAGGTGTGCACTGTGGGCTCTTAGACGGCTCTTTCTCTGGGTCTCCTCCACGCCGCCCAGACGCGTTCCCAGCCTGCTCGTCTGCCTCTCTCACTTGTGTGTGTGTTTGATGTGGGGTTGATCAGCATAGCTGGAGCAAGGTCCTGTTTGAGTCATCATGTGCAGTGACTGATGGATTATATAAAGACCTGCATGGCGAGATGTGGGGGACTGGAGCACAAGACATTTCTGCATGACCTTCACATGTCAGAATGCTACTGTAATGATTTTCCTGCGCTCCTTCTTCTGCGGGGGCTCCGGTGTCCCCTGCTTCTCCCTCACACTGCTTCCTGCACATGGGGTCAGCGGATGCTTTCATGTCCATGGCCTCTTGTTGCTGTCTGAGACTTTCTGAGTTAGACCCACCACCTAACTCAGTTCAGTGATCTATCTATCTATCTATCTATCTATCTATCTATCTATCTATCTATCTATCTATCTATCTATCTATCTATCTATCTATCTATCTATCTATCTATCTATCTATCTATCTATCTATCTATCTATCTATCTATCTATCTATCTATCTATCTATCTATGACCTTGTTTTTCCTGGAGTCTTGTTTTCCTCTGAAGTGGAACACGAGGAGACACTGAACAATTCCCAGGAAATCTGACGTTTTTTTGCCCTTAATTGAGTACACAAACAGCACCGCTGCAGCTCCGTCTGAAGAGTCTCTGGTGTTGAAGCCCACGCATGCTCATTACCGTCTCTTTACGGCTCTCCTGTCATCCTGTTGTTAAGCGCTTCGTTACCCTGCTCCGTCACACCTTCTGCCTTCCCCTTTGCTGAGTTCTTCTTTTTGGTGCTGGTTGCTGGGCTGAAGAACGTCCCCAGAAACCTTTCATTATCCCCTTTAGTGCGGTCACACATCTCCCCCTTTAATATGACCCCTTGTCTCCTCTTAATCCATTAGAAACCTACTGAAAGGTGGGCAGTGCCACTTGTGGGGGGGGAAAGGTTACACACTGTGTGACTAGCAGCTGTCTGAGCAGAAGGAGATTATTCTGATTCTCAGAACAATGGTCAGATGGAGTGGGTGGTGGAGGAGAGTTTTTTTGTTGTTGTTAATATATAAGTCCGGACGGGTTTTTAGACAGAACAGATGGAATGAAAAGGGTGGCTGTGAATGTGGGTGCGGGTGACTCAGTGTGAGAATGTAGGTTACCACGCACTCAAGCACCTCCTCTGCCAGCCCACAGCAACCCCTGCCTGGCTCACAGCCCTCCCCGCCCACCACGCTAATGAGCGCCTTCTGGTGGAGGGGAGGGAGGTGATCCTGAGTGTGTGTGTGTGTCTGTGTGTGGGTGTGTGTGTGTGTGTGTGTGTGTGTGTGTGTGTGTGTGTATGTGTGTTAGAAACATCAGAGGGGGCTTCAGTGACCTTGATACTAGAGTTAGTTCTAGAGTGAGTGAGTTGTGGATTCAAGCCGCATTGAATTTTGTAGCAAGCGAACTGGTCTGCCCCTGGCACTTGTCTAAACCACACAGTGGCCCTGACTACATGTGGGTGAGCCCCTGAGTCCTTGGTTCTGTGAAGCAGTGAATACTTTTACTGAAGAGGATCTTCATAGGTTAAGATCTGCTGGTTCTCCACAGGTCTTGAGTATTAGACAAGTGAAGACAGTGTTTTGGTTACCTTGATCATTATTAACCATTATTATCCTACTTCTTATTAAATAGAGAGTTTGTCCATTAAACTCAATATGTCTAAATGTTTTTCTTTGATCAACATGAAGTATGTGGTATCTCCACACCTGACTGCATCTCCAACCAAACCAACACGACTCAGGGTAGTTTGCGTTGGTCTGAACATCTGTGGTCTGAACAATGTTGTGGTGGTTCGTGTGTGAGATTTTGTTTTGTTGTGGGAGTGACCATATTTTCATGAACATGAATTTTCTGTTGTCTACTTTCAGTGGTGTGCATGTGTGTGTTTTTGTGTATGTAAACGTATTATACTGTTGTGGTAATCACAAGCCCCCGTGTTTCTGTTTCAGTCCATCATGGAGCAGTTCAACCCCTGCTTGAGAAACTTTGTGGCCATGGGAAAGACGTATGAGAAGGCTCTCTCCAGTGAGTACCCCTCCCTCTGACCACCCTGATTCATGCAGCCTCCTTCTAAGTTCACAGTGTCGAACTCATTTGCATACTCGTTGGGTAGACGCCACCCCTTTTAACAACTTTCAAATGCAGAGGGCTTCAGATGTTTACCAGGTTGGATTGTGTTTGTGGGCTCTGCATCAGCCTTCTACTAGGACTGACTTTTTCGGTAATGAGGCTTGCTTCTCTTGCTTGTCTAAAGTGTAGCGTTTATCCAGTTGGTGTGTTCTTAATGTTTAGTGTATGTTGAAACGTGCACTGTGTCTAAGGATGTCAACTTCCTCTCTGGTGGTGTCATGCAATGTTACATGTCAGAGTTCATCTGCACCTCCTGGCATCTCTCACCCATGCGTTGGCCATCTAACCCATCGTCCCTCCATTGCACCGAAGGCAAACCTTTCTCCATGCATATTTCTGTTTTGGCTTGTAACTGCATTTTATGGAATTGCCTTTATGTGGGCAAGGACAAGGATGAAGGGTGTTCACTGCAGAAATGTTCAGAAGCTGGCGTTAGCTGACTCGTACCGTGTGGTTGGCAGTCATAGCCACAACGCGTGCAGGTGAGTCAAAGCTCTCATGTGTGATGTGTGTCTGGGAAGTCATAGTCGTGACTGGTGAAGGCTGGGCCGTCATAGGCCAATTTCACGCAAGGGAGTCGTAGTGCAAACGCAGCTGGATCTGATGGTAGCGGCGGAGACGCGCACCAAGGAGGCCAGGGCGAACTTCACACTGGGTAGTCAACGCGCTGGTGCATCAGATGAATCAAAGCCGTGACGCACGCAGGGGAGTCATAGCTGAAATGTGCACAGGGAAGCAGGGAGGTGAGGTGGAGCAGTGGGCGGACAGAAGTAGGCCAGCCTGAGCTGTGAGAGTTAGCGCGTCCCATGGAGGGGGGAGGAAAAGGGGCCAGCAGGGGTATCCAGGACAAACATGGCCGACAGGCGGATGAAGGACGAGGGTGTTTTTGTAAAATCATGATCAGCACGCCTTGACAGTACGCAGCAGCCACTTCCTGTCTGCTCTCCTGTTTGCAGAATGCAAACATAAATGAATGTGTTTTTCTGAACATTACTATTGATCTGTAACACCTGGGCCATGACGTAAGGAACAAAAATGTATATCTGATGAGTTGTTATCTTTGTAATAAGATATGAAATTTAAAATTTGGTTGTTTAGTAGCCTGCACTATTTATTCTCATTACTGAACAGGAGACTATTTGGAATTGCAGTAGTTGTCGCTGTTTCAAACGAAAGATTTGTGGTTAGTTAAGCTTCAGGACCATGGACAAGGCTTATGCTTATTTTGATGGTTAAATTCTAGTTTTTCTGGCAATACACTACACTTCTCCTGGCAGCCTGAGTTTACCTTATGTAGCAAGAAACACAGTGGATGCTCTACAATTGTTCTGTGCATGAGTGCGTGTGTGCTTACACATTGGCGTGCGTGTGTGTGCATGAGTGCGTGTGTATGTGCGTGCGTGCGTGTGCGTGCATGCGCACGTGTGTGTGTCTCATACATATACCCATGCAGCCTTGCAGGTTAAAAATAACAGCAGCTACCCTCAGTTCCTGCCTGGGTTGCAGCCACAGTGTGTTGGAGGATCCACCTCAGGATGCCTGGCGGGTATTCACTGGAATAGTAAATATCCCAAATCTCCAGGCAGCAGACCGGAAACCCTCACCACCACATTAATGAGGGCTACAGATGGAGCCTTAAGGGCATTTTCAAAAGGAGAAAAGGTTTTCATGTAAACCAGCTGTTCACTGGTACAAAAGGAATCAAAGCAAATTAATGAGGTTTTCTTTTAAATGAACAGTAAGTTATGTGCTCTCCTGCTAATTTAGTGTTTTCTCTTGCTGTTACACATCTGAATCTTTCCTTCAGCTAATTGCCAAGCTAACCCGAGCTAACACAAGCTTACCTACGGTAGCCCAAGTGTTTGGGATCAAACAGAACATGGCACTGTGAAAGACTGGGTCCAGTGTGTGTCCAGGCCTGGATCTGAAGACACAAATGTAGGTCCATAGGATCTGATCGTGAGAGGTTGTTGGGGTTGTTGGGGCTTTAGCAGTCTGTTCTGCCAGGGGTCCGTATGCTTCTCCAGGTGGCTTCCAGAAGGTTCTGCACAAGTCGTCCTCACAGAGGAGTTCTGGCTGGAGAGGGCAGAGAAGTGGAGACTGTAAACCAGCATGGCTCAGAGGAGTCACAGCCGTAACACTCAGCAGTGGAGAGAGAGAGAGAGAGAGAGAGAGAGAGAGAGAGAGAGAGAGAGAGAGAGAGAGAGAGAGAGAGAGAGAGAGAGAGAGAGAGAGATGAGAGAGAGAGAGAGAGAGAGAGAGAGAGAGAGAGAGAGAGAGAGAGAGAGAGAGAGAGAGAGAGAGAGAGAGAGAGAGAGAGAGAGGAGAGAGAGAGAGAGAGAGAGAGAGAGAGAGAGAGAGAGAGAGAGAGAGAGAGAGAGAGAGAGAGAGAGAGAGAGAGAGAGAGAGAGAGAGAGAGAGAGAGAGAGAGAGAGAGAGAGAGAGAGAGAGAGAGAGAGAGATGAGAGAGAGAGAGAGAGAGAGAGAGAGAGAGACCAGCGTGCCTTTTTTAGGGGGCAGGTTGGGAGGTGGGGGCGAGGCGGATGAAACCGTTCTTTGTCATAAACCACAGCTGAGTGTAGAATGTGGGGCCATGTCCTGCGTCTGCACCCACAGTTGATCTGTTCCAACCTGATCAGAGCATTTTATTGCCTCTTGGCAAAGGTTTGTGTGTGTGTGTGTGTGTGTGTGTGTGTGTGTGTGTGTGTGTGTGTGTGCTATGAGCTGTGTTCATCATGCTCCAGTAATCCGCTTTTCGTCCTCGCGGTGCTGGAGCAGTGAAGCCCCCCAGATTTGAGGCCCTAATCTCTTCCTGAACTAGGCCACACGTCTCCCTGTGGCAGGCCTTTGTGCAGAGGCTGGCTGATGAGTGCGTGTGCTTGTCTGCTGACGGAGGGGCTAACGCACTACATCCACCTCTTCTGCTTGCCACCTCATTTGCATTGCAAATTGTGCTGACCCATGCATTTATGCCATAATTGGTGATTTTAGCTGTGTCATGGAGGGCACCGGCTTAATTTATTCAAATTATACGCCTTCTGAGCTCTTTGTGACTCATTTAATGGCAGTCAGACAGATTTGTACATTATGCTATAACCTTTGTTAAAACTTCGGAAACACTCAGAAGCTTCCGGTTCTTTTACCGTCATTGCCAGAGAGACACTCGTTCAGCAGCGTGTCTGCCAAAGCGCTATTCTCCTGTGGCTGTGTTGAGATGAGCTCCCTGACGCAGTGCTGACACAAGGGAGACCCAGAGCTCCCTGGTGAGGCACTGCAGGCAGGACCAGGAGAGGGTTCGGGCTATGCTTTGATCTCTGATGTAGAGCGAGTCGTCCGTTGGGGACATGGTACGAGTTGGAATCTCAGACTCCGCTCAGACTCTCAGACATCTCCTTTTGGGCTCAGGGAGAAGATTCGGCTTCTTCTGCATTGCTTGCCAACCCCAAGCCATCCCCTCCTACACTCCTTCAGAGCCATTGTAGATTACACTGATTTTTTAGGTTTCCCAACACCACACCTGTTATTTTCATAGAATACGGAAGCCAAGGGTTGAGTGATGGTCCGGGGGTCCGGGAGAGATGTAGAGCATTCCCATCTCTGATGTCCCAAATGCTTCCATGTTTTCAGGTGTGACATTTGCAGCAAAAGGCTACTTCGACGCTCTGGTGCGGATGGGTGAACTGGCCAGCGAGAGTCACGGCTCTAAGGACCTTGGTGAGTTATAGACTGTAGTTTGCAGTGCCCCCTGTGTTTGGGAGGGGGATTGCAAGGTTAATGGGCTTAAAGGTTCATATCTGAATGGTCTGAAATGTTTGATGCATAATGCACAGTGTGGCCATTTTAACATATAAAACCCAACACACACACACACACACACACACACACACACACACACACACACACACACACACACACACACACACACACGTACAGATGCACATAAGCAGTTTGTGAGTATAATTAAGTTAAACAGCAGTGTAAGCTGAAGGTTTTTTTCAACACTGCATCACTGCATACCCGTTTCACTCCGTCTCCTGTCCTGTTTTCTCCAGAAAGCATCTGTGCACTTCTTAAGCAGTGTGTTTTCTCCCTATGAGAATGTGATCCTGCAGACACCCTCCAGAACTAATCTGTTTTACACTTAGATGTAGGACAGTGCATGTAGGACAACACACTTAAAAACATAGCACTTCATTATTATTATTACCACTGTATTATGCTTCTCATTGCAACATTTCAAATTCTGTTCAGAGGAACCCTATGAGAATAAGAGAATATGAGAATAAGCAGTAGACATTGCTTATAGTACATAATGTATTGATGTTATTGATGTGTATGTAGGTTTTTGATGACGCTACACATCATTCACTCACCAATCAATGATAAGGCTGGGACTGGAAAGAGTGTATAATAAGCACAATGCACAGTGGTCAAATGGCAAAGTAATAAAAAAAATCCTCTTGTAGACTCCCTCATCTGCAGAAGATGATGTTATTTCAGATCATGATGATGTTAAAATAGCTGTACTGTACAGTCCACCTCAGTACTCTTGAATGTCATTTGGAAACTTACTGGACAGAGAATGCAGTGGCTATACAATAAATGACATCTAGATGACATCTTTCACTGATCCATGTGTACAGTCAAACACAATCACTGTGACCGAACTGGTGTGAATATTCTGAGTCATAGAGTTTGGTGGGGTGGCGGGTATATGTACACTGTTGTAATGTACTGAGTACATCATAATAATAACACTTTATTTTTAAAAATATAGCGCTTTTCTGAAACCCAAAGACGCTTACAATACATTAAGGAAACAGAAACATATAATACAAAACATACAAAACAGTACAAAGAAAATGATGCAGCAGGGAGATGATGGGCGAGAGAAGATGTGAGCTTCAAGCTTTACATAAAGCACAAATACAAAACCAATGACATAATCCAAATTAAGGATGCCAAAGACAAGACATATATAGACAGACAAATGACCCTCAGGTGTCGGGTATCCTAGTAGGCCCCGCCCACCTGAGGGACGAACAACAACAACAATACAACATGTAATACTGCTGCTGCAGACGGAGGCAGCTGGCAGGGGGCCTCTGTACCGTGACATACCGTACCGTGTCTAGTGAGGAAATTGTACTGGGCTGGTTCACACCGCACTGGGCAGCACACACAGTGTTTGCTTTAGATGCCTCTCATCTATCCAAGTAAGGACAAGTCTCAGGGCAGGGCCTGCCAGGGCTTAAGGACCCCTATGTGGAACCTCTGTGGCTCAAAGGCACCTCGGTTGCCCGGTTGCTAAACACAGTTCTGCTCCTGACAGCGATCCTCTCTGGACGTCTCGGTGTGGGCAGAGAGGATGATAATCCAGTGGCACAGTGGTGCTTCCATTATTCAGCAGGAGCTGTTTTTGTCTCTCACGTCTCATGAGCCTTTGTCTTTTGTCATTTTCTCCCAGGATGCCTTTCTCTAAATGCATATTCAATAGGGTTCACATCCCTGCCTTCAGTTTGAGGACCAAACAAATGCTTGCTGTGACCTCTGTTGATGCTGTTAGCTGATATCCAGGTTTTCAGGATTTAAACAATAGGAGTTAAGCAGAAATTGACTTCCTCGAAAAAGAGTGTGTGATATCAGAAGAGCTTTTGTTTGGGGGACTGTTAAACCCATACTGTCTCAGACAGGAACCAGAGTGCGTTGTGACATAACTTTTGTAGTTGGGATGGGTGTAAGTAAGAGGAACTGTCAGCCATCTGACTTCAAACATAGTCATTCTAATCTGCATGTCCACTTTCATACTAGAATTATGCTTGTGTGTGTGTGTGTGTGTGTGAGAGAGAGAGAGAGAGAGAGAGAGAGAGAGAGAGAGAGAGAGAGAGAGAGAGATGGTGTCAGGACTGGTAAAGCTTTAGTCTGCTGGGTGGTGTAAAATTAAAATGTTTTTCGAGTTTGGCCACAGACACACCCTCGTTCTGCCTCTCCCATTGTGTTTCTGCGTCTGTGTGTCCCTGTGTGTCATTGTGCTTCCCTGTGTGTCCCAGTGTGTCTCAGCATGTTTGAGTGTCATGTGGGCACTGTGAACTGTACCACTCCAGTGATAACTGGGAAGGAGAGATTTTGTGCAGAGAGGCAGGACAGGGCTTACTGCACAGGCCTCATGCTGTACCAACTGTACAAAATGAGATTAAAGCATGAATCATGGCTAATGGCATTAGGCTTTCACAGGGATCCATGCTGAGGAAGAGGGTTGGAGAGTGAACTCGGGGCAGAGCAGAGGAAGCTACACTGCATGGAACTCCCTTAATGGGCTTCGAGATTGAAAAATGATCATTCAGAACTGTGCCATAACACGGTGAAAGACGAACCAGAACACTTAACTTCCACTCCTGATGATTAGTCCCAGCTGGTGATTATAAATCTATTTACAGCAGGGTAAAATTGCTTATCGTTTTGTTATAAGAACTGTTGGCCTTTTTAGAGCTTTTCCGTTTTAGAGGTTTTCACGTAAAATCACTGGTGCATCACACTCTCTTAAAACTTTAGGAAATGGGTGTTTTATTATTAGATAACAATTTTTTTACAGCAGTGTGAGTGGAAAGGTTCTGTGTGATGTGAATTTCGGTCAGCCGCTCCTCTGTCCTGGTGTTTGTGGCGTGTGTGATGAAGCTCGCCACAGACGGTGTGGAGTTGTTCTCTGCTGTTGTAGATCAGCAGTCTGTTTGCTCACTTGGTGGTGAATATGAAGGTGTGTTTTTAGACCGAGCAGAGTCTGTGTGTGTGTGTCTGTGCTGCATCTGTGGGTGCATGTTGGAATAAAGAAGTTGGAATTAATGTCCACAAATGTTCTATTCTTCTGTTCTATATGCATGGTACTTTAGATTTACTGTTTGATGTTTTATACAGTTTGATACACATTTGTAGCCCATCAATGCTCGAGTGACCGTTCTGAGAAGCATAGCTGACCTTTGAAAAGGTCTCCCTCAGTGTCACTTTACTCTATACCTTTGAGAAGGAAGTATGGGTATAGGACAGGGGTACTCAACTGGCGGACAGCGGTCCGGATCCGGACCCAATCTCATTCCTGATTAACTGGATACGGACCAAAACAAAACCGTAGCATTTATTTCAGGGCTATTGAAAAAACACTCTGTCACGAGTGTTACGTTCGCCACCAACATCACACCACCCCGCGGATTGGACCGCGGACAAATTTAGTTGAGTACGCCTGGTATAGAAGGTATGAGTATAGGAGGTATGGGTATAGAAGGCATGATATAGGAGGTATGGGTAGAGGAAGCATGGGTAGAGGAGATATGGTATAGGAGGTATGGGTATATGAGGTATGGGTATAGGAGGTATGGTAGAGGAGGTATGGGTATAGGAGATATGGTAGAGGAGGTATGGGTATAGGAGGTATGGGTATAGGAGGTGTGATATAGGAGGTATGGGTATAGGAGGTATGGGTATAGGAGATATGGTAGAGGAGGTATGGGTATAGGAGGTATGGGTATAGGAGGTATGGGTATAGGAGGTGTGATATAGGAGGTATGGGTATAGGAGGCATGATATAGGAGGCATGATAGAGGAGGTATGGGTATAGGAGGTATGGGTATAGGAGGTGTGGTATAGGAGGTATAGGTATAGGAGGCATGATATAGGAGGCATGATATAGGAGGTATGATATAGGAAGTATGATAGAGGAGGTGTGGTAGAGGAGGTGTGGTAGAGGAGGTATGGGTAGAGGAGGTATGGGTAGAGGAGGTATGGGTATAGGAGGTGTGGGTATAGGAGGTATGGGTATAGGAGGCATGGGTATAGGAGGTATGGGTATAGGAGGTGTGATATAGGAGGTATGAGTATAGGAAGTGTGATATAGGAGGTATGGTATAGGATGTATGGGTATAGGAGGTGTGATATAGGAGGTATGATATAGTAGGTATGATAGAGGAGGTATGGGTAGAGGAGGTATGGGTATAGGAGGTGTGATATAGGAGGTGTGGGTATAGGAGGTGTGATATAGGATGTATGGGTATAGGAGGTGTGATATAGGAGGTATGATATAGTAGGTATGATAGAGGAGGTGTGGGTATAGGAGGTGTGATATAGGAGGTGTGGGTATAGGAGGTGTGATATAGGATGTATGGGTATAGGAGGTGTGATATAGGAGGTATGATATAGTAGGTATGATAGAGGAGGTGTGGGTATAGGAGGTGTGATATAGGAGGTGTGGGTATAGGATGTGTGATATAGGATATATGGGTATAGGAGGTGTGATATAGGAGGTATGATATAGTAGGTATGATAGAGGAGGTGTGGGTATAGGAGGTGTGATATAGGAGGTGTGGGTATAGGAGGTGTGATATAGGATGTATGGGTATAGGAGGTGTGATATAGGAGGTATGATATAGTAGGTATGATAGAGGAGGTGTGGGTATAGGAGGTGTGATATAGGAGGTGTGGGTATAGGTGAAAGTCTAGTCGAATCACTGGTTCCTTTTCTTGTGATCCACAGTAATAACAGGACCCACTCCACACCCACACACCCACACACACACACACACACACACACACACACACACACACACCTACACACACACACACACACACCTACACACACACACACACACACACACACACACACACACACACACACACACACACACACACACACACACACACACCTACACACACACACACACACACACACACACCTGTCACTACTGACTCACAAAGAAATGATCATCTGCAGCCAACAATTCAAATACCCTCACAGGGGTTCCAGGAGGCAAACTGATTACTAGAGAGAGAAAGCGATGATGGAAGAGAGAGAAAGGTGAAGGAATAAGGAGAGAGAGGAGGGAGGGAGAGAGGGGGGAGAGGAAAGGGAGATAGGGGAGAGAGAGGAAGGGGGAGAGAGGTGGAGTTTGAGGAGGACAAAGTAATGAAGGAAATGGGGTGGCGTAAAAAAGACAGTAGATTTCTCTGGTGAGATGACATGAAAAATGTGCCTTCTCAGCTTCCATACTGGCAGATAAAGAGAGAGAAAGACAGAGAGAGAGAGAGAGAGAGAGAGGGAGAGGGAGGGAGAGAGAGGCTATGGGGACTATGCTGTCGAATGGTCCCAGACACAAATCCATTTACTGCATTCAGCACTGGGCTGAATATGGTGGCACAGTCAAACTACACACACACACACACACACACACACACACACACACACACACACACACACACACACACACACACACACACACACACACACACACACAATATTGACATAACGGCTTTGATCTTATCGTTTACCATTATTACATAGGCTATACATATTGTCCATCTAGCTCAGGTTACAACAGGACTTGGAGGTCACTTCTGGAAAGAGCTGTGGAAGCTGTGGGCTTAACAGCAGGCAGAGTTTGAGCCCTCGGGTTCCCCTGTACTGAGAGAAAACCAGTCCGTCTATATAAACCTGCCAGTGAGAATTAGAAAGGTAGGGAGATCCTTGCATCACCGAGGGAATAACATTACTGACAATCCAACTTGGCAGCCCGCATCATTTGCTGTCACCTTTCTGTCACTCTCTCGTGTGTGTGTGTGTGTGTGTGTGTGTGTGTGTGTGTGTGTGGTGTGTGTGTGTGGCGCTCTGGCACACACCGCCCCTGTCTGCAGTCTACTCCAGCATGGATGCAGGAACGCAGTCTTCCCAACGAGAACACTCCAGCAAAAATAGATCAAATGCCTGCCTTAACGGAAGAGTGGCGAGTCTGTGCGTGTGTGTGTGTGTGTGTGTGTGTGTGTGTGTGTGTGTGTGTGTGTGTGTGTGAGAGAGAGAGAGAGAGAGAGAGAGAGACACTGTCTAAGAGAGCAAGATCTCTGTCCCAAAATGGCTCCTCAGTGATGTCAGCATCTCCCAAAACAGCCTCCCCTGTCTGTCTGCTGGGCGTGTGTGAGATACTAAACAGCTTCCGTTTTCCGACTGCCCAAATATGGGCGTGCGTTGTCACGGCGCTGCCTCTTCTCGTGCTGCATCTCCCCAGCTCTGGGGGCTCACAGCACTGCCCCCGCAGCCCAGGCTCAAATGCGGGGGCTCGTTACACAGGGTTGATATTCACTAAGCGTGCATTTCAGCTCAAAGCTGAGATGAATTGCATCTCAAAATAGCTTCACTGTATTTGCACTCTACACAGACAGGAAACGACTCGCGGTCCTTCGGTTAATGAATGCCTGAAAAAGAGACTAATTAAAAGCCCTAATCAGTGGTTTACATACAAAAGCACAATAGAGAGCTGGCTAAACACAAATGCACTCAAGTGGTCCATATTTAGACATATAGCCACTGCGTAACCTATTACAGCAGTTGTTCTTATAGTCCTTCTGTCTCATGGTGTGTGTTAATATTCTACCTCTATGAGCTGGGAGAAGTTAAATAGCATAGGCACTGTTCATCAGAAATATCTTGTAGAATTTGAAACTGGCACCAAACACTTCTTTCATTAGTAAGTCCTTTCTTTGCCATTCGTGGAAGTCCCCGCACCTTTGTTTCAGGTCGTTTTGCACATTGTGTTACAGTCCCACCAGGGGGCAGTGTTCAGCACTCTGGCTCCTTAACTCTCCTGTCTTACCTCTTGGCTTTTGAAATTGACTGAAAGTAAAAATAGCTGAAATTTCTGGCTTAAAGGACTAGATTTAGGACAAACACTTTTGCATGACTCCAGATGAGCCTAGTGTTAGTATGAGGGGTGATTTTGGCCAAATGTTCTTCTAGTGAACGAAGAGAATTTTGGTCACATAACCATAACCCACTTTTATGTGTAGAATTTTGTTCCAGTGACTATTTTGTCAGCTTGAGAAGATAGGGCACAGTAGACATGCCACCATTTTCACATGGAGGGACTCTTATCTTAGCTGACAATTTGAATCACGCTCACATCCCCTGCAAAGGTTTCCTTCTTACTGAGAAACTTGGAATCCTAGGTTTATGGTCTCAGAGTGGTGCTAGGCCCACCATGGCAACACACACACATTCACACACTAACATATACACACAGTCCCCTATAGACATACACACTATAACTGCTCATTTCTGCTGTAGATGTAATCGAGAATTACACTTTTGAAAGCTTTTTAGAAAGAGAACCTCTTCATAGAACATCAAAGACATAGTTTGTCAGTTAGTGAGGTGAGTTATTCTGTCAGTTAGTGAGTTAGTCTGTCGGTTAGTGAGGGAGTTATTCTGTCAGTTAGTGAGTTAGTCTGTCGGTTAGTGAGAGAGTTATTCTGTCAGTTAGTGGATTAGTCTGTCGTTTAGTGAGGGAGTTATTCTGTCAGTTAGTGGGTTAGTCTGTCGATTAGTGAGGGAGTTATTCTGTCAGTTAGTGAGTTAGTCTTTCGTTTAATGAGGGAGTTATTCTGTCAGTGAATTAGTCTGTCATTTAGTGAGGGAGTGGTTCATCACTGCTCAGTCTCCATTGTGCCCTCAGCAGCTGTTCTCAGACCATGATATTTGAAACCCTTCTGTCTCATTTTTCTTCACTTTAGTTTTAATGTTTTTTAGCATTAAAATCAAATACCTGCTTAGGCCATAGGCATTACACTTCATACTTTATATCACGTGTCTTCCAAAATGTGGTTGATGTATAGCCACATCTTTTAAATGAATTAATCTGAATTCATCTTTTATTAATACAGATACCTGTGTGCAAATTGCAACAACAAATCCAAGACTCCATAGTGTTAAGAAATACAAGAAGTATTCAAGAAGTATTAGTTTAGGCTTTCTTGTTTGAGTAAGAGACTGTGTGTTTAGACTAACATGATTGCTTTGCTGTTTTATACAAACATGAAAACCATACATAGACTGAGTAGCAGTTGACAGGATCTACTAGGTGTCGTGTCATGATCTCTGGTTATGGTTTGTAGACACTGTTAGCATAGGTGACTGTAAGCATGGTGCGTTGCTTAATGAAACAAGGAAAAGGCAGACAGGGAGGGAAGGGTGGGGGATAGGAAGGCTGTTCTGAGATCAGTTACAGGCACATTACACAGCATGTTTGAACATTGGCAATTCACAGACATGTTGACTGTTGGGGTTACACTAATCACATCAGTTATTTTCAGTGGAGAAACACTCAACCCCCTTAATACTGCATCCTTAGTCGGCGGCTGTCATTTTTCTTTATTTCTCTCTCTCTGTCCCTCTAATTCATGCACACACACACACACACACACACACACACACACACACACACACACACACACACACACACACACACACACACACACACACTAGCAGGTCAGCCTCTTTCATTGTTTCACATGGCTTATCCATTACTGCAGGTTAGCTAGTTACACTGCACAGTAATCCAAAACTATCTCCTAGTATTTTTGACCATGTTCCCAGTGCAGTTTTTGGGGGGCTGTATAGCAGTAGTTTCCCAGAGGGTCTGTTTTCTCATCCCCAGCCAGACCCTGCGTTCTTATAGAGAATTAAACAGAGGTACAGGGTCCTTGTGAAGACAACCAAAACATTCTCCATTTATGGCACAAAGGGGTTTACCTTTTTGGTTTAGACTTTCGTTTGCACAATGCATGCTTTTCTTCCTTTGTCTTGTCCTGTGTCACCAAACAATGAACCGATCTTGCCACATACAAAGGGCAGCTGTTCTGAATAGGGGAATTTCCCTCTAAAGCCTGTTGCAGGCCTCTGAACCTCCACAGACCACCACAGTAGCCTCTCCAGAAACCGTGTTTCTCAGGAAAAACAAAGTACCTGCAGCCATTGATCACACACGGCTATGCTGACGGCCCCATGAGAACCCACAGCTGTTGTGATTATCAATAAGCAGCTTAGAGCTCAGCCAAGCACGGACAGCCAGTCAGGTGGAGGGATGGAGAGATGGAGGGATGGGGAGATGGAGGGATGGAGGGAGTGCTATTAGATCGTTGTGCTGACCAGGGCAGGAAATGAATGTACTGCTCTTTAGATAGGAAAGAGGAGGGTGAGGGGGAACATACACAAGGGCAATGTGTGTGTGTGTGTGTGTGTGTGTGTGTGTGTGTGTGTGTCTGTGTGTGTGTGTGTGTGTGTGTGTGTGTGTGTGTGTGTGTGTGTGTGTGTGTGTGTGTGTGTGCGTGCGTGTACGCATGTGTGCGTGTGTGTGTGTGTGTGTGTGTGTGTGTTTTAGACTTTAGCCATCTGTGCAGAGAGCAGGAAATAGGGAATTAAACTCCAACACCCACCAACAGGTAGAATGATGGTATTCATATGTGAGAACAACACAGACACACAACCACATACACACACATGCAAACAAAGACTCACACACACACACACACACACACACACAGACAAACAAACAAAGACACACACAGACAGTAATAAAGTCCTGTGTTTTTTTTCTTCTGCAAACCCCACCCTCCTCCAGGCATCAGTGGATATTAGCCTTAATCCAGCAGCATTAGTTCAGCTCTTATAAGGTGACCTGACCAAACTTGGTTGAGAACTTTGGGGGGAGGGCTCTTTTTATGCTGATTCTCAGGTTTCATCACTGGGCCAGTGCACCTTGCTGATCTGCAGTCAGTTGTTAACTTTTTATTGTCATGACTAAGATTCGGATTTGGATAGGGAGGACTGATTCTGGAACAGAGCGAAAATGTAGCGATCGTCTTAGCACACTCTCCTGTTCCACTCCTGTTAGCAGCCACCTCACCTGCCCTTGATCCAGAGTGACTCTGGGAAGGACAGGACCGGGATTCACAGGGCGAGGAGCTTTAGACACGAAGCTGATTACACACACAATGCGAGGCTCAGGTCAACATAAGGCAAGATGCAAAAACAGCAATATTGACTTTTCTCATCAGTGTGCAGATCATAAAGGGAGCTACTGTGATTGTACCTGTGTATCAGTGAGCATGTGTTAGAGAGAAAGAGATGAACCCAAACAAGGCAAAATGATAGAATGATAGATGACAGAGGAGTGTACACTGAAATAAAAGTGGTAACCCTTGAACCTGCCGTCCTTTTCTGCTACCGTTGATAGCACGCTCTGTATCATTGGTCTGTGTGACAGGGCGCTGTTCTGGATAGTCCAGACAGATGGCACTAGGGACCAGTACATTATTCTGCATTTTTGTATGTGACACCACTAGTGCAGTAGTCTTCAAGCAACCTAATGCACAAAAACACACAAACACAAACACAAAAACGTTTTCAAAATTTCTGAACTGGAGGTAGAGAGATATCAAGCTCATGGTCATATTATGTATTTGTGCATGTCTGTGTGTGTGTGTGTGAGTCTGTGTGCGTTTGTGTGTGTGTTCATATGTGTGTGGGGGGGGGGAGGGGAGGTAGTGTTTTGTAAGTGTGTGTGTGTGTGTGTTTGTGTGCGTGTGCGTGTGTGTGTGTGTGTGTGTGTGTTTCCCGTCTCCAATCACATTACACTGGTGTCCATGTTGAAATGCTTAATCGTTAAGGTCCACAGTATGTGTACTAACACCTGCCATGTGAGACTGGCCAAAACCCAGTTAATATGGACTCAGACAGCATTGCCAAGCCTCAGTGACAGGAGATAATCAGCACTCTTTAATGTCATGTGACCTCCGGTGACATCATCAAAGTGCGCCACCCTGACTCACCAATGTTTGTTTGAGAGCCACTCTTACCACCAGAATAGATGTGATGTAATACTGCACACAGACAACATCAGTGGTGTCCTAAACCACATTCATCCTACAGTGTAACCCCAACAGATATTTACAGGAGGCTGTATATTTAAGTCTTTCCTTAAGTCGGTCATGTAATTCGCATGTCCAGGGCTATAATCATACAGCTTTTTTTAATAAACATATAAACTGCTCATATTTTCCCTTGGTAATGCATATGTCTGATTATCTAAAGAAGTGAAGGGTGAATCAGATACCTGTGGAGACCCTGTGTGGGACCCCTCTACTCCAGTCCTTATTAATTGAGGTTTGGCTGTTTTTGGGGGGTGGGCTGACAGAGGGAAAAGCAGAAGTGTGTGTTGTGTCTTTTCTTTCCTGGAAACGTTTCTCTCCCCAGATTTACTGTACTCAAGTTAGTTCTTTTGTTCTTTGCTTTGTTTTTTCCAATGCATTGCATTATCAGAAGAAGCAGCGTGTAGGTACCCTACACACCACACACTCCACACACACACACACACACACACACACACACACACACCCCATACACCCCCTCACACACACAACACACACAGCACATACACACCCCTCACCCAACATACACACTCCACATACCCAACAGACATCACACATACACCCTTCACACAGGATACCTACCCCACACACACTACACACACATAACTAACACACCGCTTACACTGCACGAACCATACATACACCTCATACACTCCACACATACACCCCACACTCACACACCACGCCACACACACTGAACACACAGTGACCAAACACTCCCTACCTGCATGAATCACACCTGTTCTTTTTGCATCTTTGGTTATTACTTTCATTTTATCTGCCGCTTTTCTCATGTTGCTCAGTAACTAATGACAATGGTGTTGTAGATACAGTTTTGTTGTTGAATCACAGAGTGCAGCAAGTTGGTGTTGCTATGGTTATCACATGTATGGCAATGTCATTTTAGTCTGGTATGCGCTTTAAGAGACGATGGTCTCCCTCACGTGCTTCTCTGTGATGGTGGTTTTCTTATTCCGTAGCTGCTCTGTGCGACGTCTTTGTGGTTCTCTTTACGTTGTCTGCGTTATCTGAGTTTCTTTTTCACCTGTGACTTGACATCATGTCCATCAATCTTGTCGTGTCTCTCTCTACCTCCTTCACTCCTTCACTCTTTTTTGCCTTCTTATCACACAGCATTTATTGTTCTCATGGAGCTGCATGATTTATCTGCATGAAGACAGTACTGTAAAGGCAGAGGAGTGCCCCCCTCTCTGTCTCTCTCTCTCTCTGTCTCTCTCTCACCACCTGTCTCACGCTCTCTCTAGGGGATGTACTCTTTCAGATGGCTGAAGTCCACAGACAGATCCAGATCCAGCTAGAGGACATGGTGTGTATGGCTGCCAATCTGTTTTATTTATGTTATTTATGTTGCGAACATCATCTCTGAATAACATCACACCGCCACAGCGTTCTCCAGAGGCTGAGCTCTGGTCTCCACGGTGAAGCGGTGTGTCTTCACCGTTCCCCTACAGGTTCATCCAGCTGCACAGTGGAACACAGGGCAGTTCGCTTTCTTCTGAAGGACGCACAGCTAATGTTATTGTGGGACGAGTTACCTAAGAAAGACCTCTAGATCATTAGGAACGGCGTGCCGTGAAAACAGGGTGGAAAACAGAGTCAGTGAGCGGTGAAATGAAAGCATGCCGCCGGATGAGGAAGACTCAGCCCTCAGCCGCCCGCCTTCATCTGCAGCCCGTGTGGGGAGCTCCGTCCGGAGCACAGCGTGGAATGGGAAGGGTGTTCCTCCACAAAGCCCAGCATGAAAAGAACCGCTTCTGCACATGCACAATGGGAACAATGGGAACAATGGAGTCTGTCTGCAGTACTCTCCACCCACTGGCTCATGCAGCCCGGGCTTCCCTGCAGCGGCTTGTGTGCTGATGCAGGTTCCTCCTTTAGCCAAAGCAATAACGTGGAGGAGCAGGAGCTCGTAAAGGCTTGTGTACGCCCAGCCCCGAGCCAGTGCAGTGCACTCTGGGTAAACCTGCAGCAGGGCTGTGTTTGCCATTCGTGCTGCATGGGAGCTGTGGGCAGTGTTATAGTCCTGGCTGAGTCATTTCAGATCAGCAGTCATACGTGCGTATGCAGGCCACACTGTGGAAGGTGAACCGTCCTGGTCACAGTGTCGAAGATTGGGGTAAGGGTGGCAAGGTAGCTCCACCCCCTACTGGGTTAAAGCCCCGCCTTTCATTTATAACAGGAGTGAGAGCCGGAGTGTGGAGAGGCACTTTGTTGTTTTATATGGTGCTATTTACTGTTACACTGGTTTTACTGTGGTTTTTTAAACTGCCTAATTCATTGCTTTTTGGTCTAAATCTAAATCTAAAGGATGAGATGTGCATGATCCTATATACTCCACATTCACACACATGTTCTCACTTGTCTTTAATCTTTCAGCTGAAATCGTTCCACAATGAGTTGCTCACCGAGCTGGAGAAGAAAGTGGAATTAGATGCACGGTACCTGAATGTAGGTTGCACTCGCATACATTATTATTTTAATATTCTTTTACAACTAACATAACACATGAATTAACCTGAAATCTTTCTGGAGTGGTGAACACTGGAAGTTAATCAAATTTTTTACAGTTCACCACATAAACCTTTTTTGTACTTAAATTAACACAGTTGTGCCCACAGGTTTAAGTGAACCATGATCAGTACAGCATTGCTGTAATGATTACAGGGCAGAATCACTGCAGGCTAGAATGTGCAGGCTCTTAGTGTGTAAAATGCTGTATCTAATGTGTATTTATGTAGTCTCTATCATGAGAGTCTGTGTGGAGTCCCAGAGCAATGTTCAGCAGAGACTGATGACACACACACACACACACACACACACTTACGATGGTTCAATATGAGTGCTTCTGAGACATCCTCTCAAAATCACACACAGTAAATTACTGGTGTTGAATTAAATCTTATACTGTTCATTCAGGTTTGATCTAGTTCAATTTAGGGAGTATTTTGTTCATTCCAACAAAGTACTCTTCTACTACTTTATGCTACTCTCCACGATGGGAAACATGTGATTAAAACGTCAAATGTTTGTCATGGAGTTTATATCGCACCTTCTCCCGTCTTCCTGTCATTCCTCCTGGTGAGGACGGCATGGGTGATGTGCAGTTCAGATTTGTCTTTGAGTCACAATTCTCACCAGCAATGGCAGACAGGACATTTCGAGCATGAATGTGTTTGCAGAGATTTGCATTTCCGGCACTTTCCTCCAAAGGACTTGTGATGTGTTCTGGGAGAAGAGAACACTTGTTTATCTTGGGTAGACCACAGTGAAGTTGGTGCTTACATACATAGATAAGTAATGAGTCAGAGTCTGGAGTAGGGAGATATGTAGAATGGTATGGGAGATGTATTTGCTGAAGTCTCTGGTAACTGATGTGTGAAATATAGGTGTTTCACCCTCTTATGTTCTCACATTCATCTGAATGCCCATGTATGCTCAGAGAAACACAGCCATGTTCATATGGTGTACCCACTACAGTGCTGTTATAAGACAATCAAGCACACTATCATGGTTTTCTGCTCTGCTAACAGAAGTAAAAGTTCAGTGCAACCTGACAAAGGTATTACAATGGGCAGCTGACGAAACAAAGAACCCCAGTCTGAAACACAATGGCAGGCTGCAGCAAGGAATTGTGGGATGAAAAGTATGATAGGAGTGAGAGTCCTCAGCACGCCAGGGACCCGTAAACCCTCAAGTGTGCAAAAGCCTTTCAGGTTATACTCATCAGGCCCCACGCTGCAAACCACTGGGTTCATGTAAGCACCCCAAGTGTTGATTGCCATTTTAATGGAGCTTTAATTGCAAACTCTATTGGCCTACTTTAGTCACCATGTCGCCAGAGTACGTCCTACACACTTGAAACGAACTCTGACGTTTATTCACGGTGGTTTACTGTCGTCCAGCCGGCTGACACACGCAGGAAGGCTCGGCTCCGGATGTGGTGCGGGGGTCGTGGCATTGCGCCCCCCACACACACTCACCTCCTCGTTCTGCGCTGTTTCCTGCAGGCGGCTCTGAAGAAGTACCAGATGGAGCACCGTAGCAAAGGCGAGAGTCTGGAGAAGTGCCAGGCGGAGCTGAAGAAGCTCCGTCGCAAGAGCCAGGGCAGCAAGAACCCCTCCAAGTACGGAGACCGTGAGATGCAGGTGAGTCCCGCCCTCTGACCTGCCCCAAAACATCAGAACACTGTGCTACTTTGCTGTCAGCTGGAAAGGACTCAGTGTGACCTCTATGAATGCTGTATGTAGGCTGACTTCATATTGCTTCTGAGGCAGCTTTGAGATTTTGTGCTTTTTAAGAACATTCGGTGCTTTGTCCTGATATGTAATAGATGTTTCTGTTGATGGTACAATCCTAAGGCAAGCCCAACACAGGAGATGAGGCCTTCAGTGCCGTCCACATTAGACTGGGACACTGACAGAGGTCTTATTTCTGTCTAGCTCACTTTCTTCTCTCAGAGATTAGTGTGTATGGGGGATTGTGTCATCCACCCTTGGTAGGGGCCCTGCAGGCTTTGCACTGCCTAGGTAACTCTAGGTTAGAATGGAAACAGGTAACTCTAGGTTAGAATGGAAACAGGTAGCTCTAGGTTAGAATGGAAACAGGTAGCTCTAGGTTAGAATGGAAACAGGTAGCTCTAGGTTAGAATGGAAACAGGTAGCTCTAGGTTAGAATGGAAACAGGTAGCTCTAGGTTAGAATGGAAACAGGTAACTCTAGGTTAGAATGGAAACAGGTAACTCTAGGTTAGAATGGAAACAGGTAGCTCTAGGTTAGAATGGAAACAGGTAGCTCTAGGTTAGAATGGAAACAGGTAACTCTAGGTTAGAATGGAAACAGGTAGCTCTAGGTTAGAATGGAAACAGGTAACTCTAGGTTAGAATGGAAACAGGTAACTCTAGGTTAGAATGGAAACAGGTAGCTCTAGGTTAGAATGGAAACAGGTAGCTCTAGGTTAGAATGGAAACAGGTAGCTCTAGGTTAGAATGGAAACAGGTAACTCTAGGTTAGAATGGAAACAGGTAACTCTAGGTTAGAATGGAAACAGGTAACTCTAGGTTAGAATGGAAACAGGTAGCTCTAGGTTAGAATGGAAACAGGTAACTCTAGGTTAGAATGGAAACAGGTAGCTCTAGGTTAGAATGGAAACAGGTAACTCTAGGTTAGAATGGAAACAGGTAGCTCTAGGTTAGAATGGAAACAGGTAACTCTAGGTTAGAATGGAAACAGGTAACTCTAGGTTAGAATGGAAACAGGTAGCTCTAGGTTAGAATGGAAACAGGTAACTCTAGGTTAGAATGGAAACAGGTAGCTCTAGGTTAGAATGGAAACAGGTAGCTCTAGGTTAGAATGGAAACAGGTAACTCTAGGTTAGAATGGAAACAGGTAACTCTAGGTTAGAATGGAAACAGGTAGCTCTAGGTTAGAATGGAAACAGGTAGCTCTAGGTTAGAATGGAAACAGGTAACTCTAGGTTAGAATGGAAACAGGTAACTCTAGGTTAGAATGGAAACAGGTAGCTCTAGGTTAGAATGGAAACAGGTAGCTCTAGCTCCTTGCGTTCACACCTTGTTCTTGCAGCGTGATTTCTTTCGAGCTGGCCGGATGTGCAAGAAACAAAACGTGGGAGTGTTTACAGTATATGGGAAATTTCCAGTGGCAAAATAAGTGCTCTTATGTCATGCTGTGTGGAGACGTAGGCATTCAAGTGGACTGGCATGTCCAGAGAATTACAGCTATCTAGGTATAAATCAAAGAGTGCAGGTAAAAACTCTTTCTTTACCTGTGTCAAAAAAAAATTGCATTTAGCAAATGATTGACGAAAAAACTTTAGTGTTTTGATGTCGGTGTCTGAGGAGGACCTGCTCTCTGTTCCATAGGTCTGATGGTGCTTGTGGAGGAGTTGAGATGATGTGTGTGGAGGAATTGTGATGGTTTGTGTGGAGGAATTGTGATGGTGTGTGGTGGAATTGTGATGGTGTGTGTGGTGGAATTGTGATGGTGTGTGTGGTGGAATTGTGATGGTGTGTGTGGAGGAATTGTGATGGTTTGTGTGGTGGAATTGTGATGGTGTGTGTGGTGGAATTGTGATGGTGTGTCTGGAGGAGTTGTGATGGTGTGTGTGGTGGAATTGTGATGGTGTGTGTGGTGGAATTGTGATGGTGTGTGTGGTGGAATTGTGATGGTGTGTCTGGAGGAGTTGTGATGGTGTGTGTGGTGGAATTGTGATGGTGTGTGTGGTGGAATTGTGATGGTGTGTGTGGAGGAATTATGATGGTTTGTGTGGTGGAATTGTGATGGTGTGTGTGGTGGAATTGTGATGGTGTGTGTGGTGGAGTTGTGATGGTGTGTGTGGTGGAATTGTGATGGTGTGTGTGGTGGAATTGTGATGGTGTGTCTGGAGGAGTTGTGATGGTGTGTGTGGTGGAATTGTGATGGTGTGTGTGGTGGAATTGTGATGGTGTGTGTGGTGGAATTGTGATGGTGTGTCTGGAGGAGTTGTGATGGTGTGTGGTGTCCCTGGGACACAGTGGACATGCTGTACTGCAATGGACACGCTGAGCTATGTGGACACGCTGAACTATGTGGACACGCTGAACTGTGTGGATATGCCAAAGAGGGGACCTTCAGAGAGGGGGCACACACACACACACACACACACACACACACACACACACACACACATATACACACACACACATACACACACACACCCAGTAAAGATATCATCATCATTAGGCTAAACTCTATAGGGAGGAGGGGTGGTGAGAGCTGTATGTTCCTCTACACACTTCCAACTCTTTGATTTGGACTCCTGTGATGCATTTGAGTTATGGCCTTTATACCTTTATATTTATGTGAGTGTGTGTGTGCGCGTGTGTGTGCGCGTGTGTGCGTGTGTGTGTGTTTGTGCCTGTTTTTGGCTTTACACATGTTTGTTCTCATAAAACCCTTACAATACAATCAAATATATAATAGAATATATATATACATTTTTATTTTATAAAATCAAATTTTGATATCACTTGTTCATATATGCTCCAGATCTTATACAATATAAATTATTTAATATGAGGTACTGTCTATATTAAGGAGCACACCGATATATTTACATACACATTGCTTATAGCATGTTTAATACTTTACAAAGCACAACACATGATCTGGCCATGGTTTACATACCAGAGACACAGCACACACACTCCATGCACCACACACTCCCAAATACCACACACACACACACACACACACACACACACACACACACACACACACACACACACACACAAAGAAGCACTGTCTGCTGGGTAAAAAAGCTACTGTTGACTTGCAGAAGGCAGCTGGTCAGTCATAAGGAGACAGAAACCAGCATGTTGAGTGTTGATGCTGGGCCAAAGGCAATGCTAACACTCACATGTCTTATCCCATTAGTTAATCATCATTATGATTTCAGGATTAGCATATAACAGAGTTTCTCCACTCAGTCCTGGCATTCCACCACAGTTGTGATCGGACGTAGCTCCCAGTTTATCTTTATATACCCTCTAGAAACATTGAAGAACCAGTATGGGTTTTGTGAGCTGTATGGTCGATCTGGAGGATTGTACTGAGAAACTGCTACAGAGAATATGTTAAATGCAAACTCTGTAATGTTGTTATGTAGTTACTGTATGTAATTATGATTGCCTCGGTGTTTTCTGTGGGGATGATTCAGTCTTTCCACCTTACGTGTTCACCAGACACAAATCTGTGAATTCTTGGACATCATTGATTCAGCCAAACCTTATTATTTAACACGGATTTTTCCAGGTTTGTTTGTGTGATTAGCTGTCAGAAGTACATTTTTGTTGAGTTCCTTGAACACAGCAGCGTTTCTCCAGCCTGGAGCTGCTGAGGTGGTGTGGTAGCTACACTGGAGGAGAAAGCACAGCCTCTGATGGAGAGAAGGAAGGACGCTTCTGCTTGATCCAGTAGCTTTAGATGCTTTACAGAATAAAGTACGTGTGTGTGTGTGTGTGTGTGTGTGTGTGAGTAAAAAAAAGAATTTACACTGCAAACACATTATTGATGCATCACACACACAAACACACACACATACATAGTGACTGCAAGATGTTTAAGTGATGGGTAATGTCTGGAGATTTGCAAGCTAACAATCAAACAGACTGAAGACGTGTTTGGGGAATATTTAAATGACCATTGATCCTGCACCCATCACGGGTTCATATTACTGTTGGGTAATTGAACGTCTAACAGGCACTTTGAATAGTCTGATCTGGAACTTACACATATTTCACACATCTAGGTATCAGGCATTGATTCCTGTATTGCAGCAAAAATGACATAGTAAAAAAGTGAATATGAGTGTCATTGGGTGCCTTGAGGATTTATAGTATCAGATTTGGAGAGGACATCACGTAACTATTCTTACGGCAGGAACAGGTACTCATGCTAGTGTATCAGATGAGTATGTGCTGGAATAATAAGGAAGGAAATATGTCAGAGTGGCACTTATGACGGGCCCGTGGGCACACTGCTCTGGGCTGACGACGAGTGTGAGTGACTGACGCACGTATGAAACTCCAGGATGTGTGTCTTGCTCTCTTTCCGGCCATCCCTCTCCTCCCGCCCACATGACATGAGCGTTCTAATTGTGTGCCGATCAACTGGAGACAGCGAGAAACGCTGCTTCATGCTACGTGTAAATGCCCACGGTGCCTTCTGGGAAGTGGCTGGTTGGAGCCCGTGGTTGCCCCGGACACACTCCCCTTCACCGAGGCGCTCGGTGCACTCTGACCTGATTACTCTTCCTTGATCCACAGAGCGAGTTCGTCGTCTCTGCCTTTTTGCTTTCATACAGAATCTTGCAGCCTGTTTCTTGGTAGTTTGTTTTAAGAATTGAGTCTGACAGGCATTAATCAAAGAGACGTTTCTAGGGAGCTGAATATATTACTTTTTATATTACAGTGTGAGCTGCTCATGTGATCCATCATAGCAGCACAGAAAGGGCAATTTAGGCCATCTGAGCCCCCCGAACTGGCTCTCTGACTCGGTGTCTCTCGCTGCAGTTTTATGGAGTAATAGCATCTTCATGACCTTTCTGTTCTCTGTTGGGGTGAAGAACAGAAAACAGTATTGTTTTTTCTCTTCTTCATTATTTCTCAGGCATGGCGAGGTAAGAATGACCCCGTCCGTGTGACTGTGTTGATTAAGGAGTGAACAGCAGTACTTCTCCTGGCCCCTGAAGCTTTATTGATGAGACTCCAGGATGTGTTTTTCTCTGCTGCAGCTACAGCTTTGCTCGTACAGCGGCGTCCGTCTGAGCTCCTATGAGAATTAGCTACATCAGAGCTGATTGCTGGTCAGCTTCAACTCCACACACTCTGCCACTTCTCAGTGGGGACTGAAAACCAGAAAACAGATTCTGAATGTGCAGGTGATTTGAAGTCTGTAGAAAAGCCAACAGTCTCTCTTCTGAGATTGCCGCATATGAGCTGAGGTTTGACCTACCTATCTTGGAGGATTCTGGGGAAAAAAATTTTTTTATCTAAATTTCATGCTGAACAGTGGGACATCTGTTTTTTAGGGACTTATGAATACCCATATAATAAAATGAGAAACATGGTTTCTAATTAGCATATTTATAAATTCATATCTAGTTTATACTGATCGGCACCTACCGGTACTATTACACTGAGTTGAGGCTGTAAGCAAGAAATGGTTGCTTGCATTAACAGAGGACTTCAGTTGCTTTTTGTGACTGAAAAGTAGTGACTCTGGGCCAGACTAGGGTCTCAGTGGTAGATCTTAGCTCCGCCCTGCACACACAGCATCCAGGCAAGACTAGCAGCACCAGGGCTCTGACCCTCCACTGCCCTGGGAGAGAAGACACATGGAAGGAACCACACACACGATGGGGGTGTTAAAAACCTTAAACACCTGCATCATGGAGGTGTTAATAAACCTTAAACACCTGCATCACTGGGGTGTTAATAAACCTTAAACACCTGCATCTCAGAGGTGTTAATACACCTTAAACACCTGCATGACTGGGTTGTTCATGTCTGTCTCTCCTCATAGTCTCTATCTCTCACATGCATTTGTGGGAGTTTTATAGCTGAAGAAGTAGTTACACAACAACAGACAGTTACTGACTGAAAAGTAGGAGTGTTGATGCAGGACAGACTGCTCCGCTTGAATGACACGCACAGGGTTTCTCTCTCTCTCTCTCTCTCTCTCTCTCTCTCTCTCTCTCTCTCTTTCTCTCTCTCTCTCTCTCTCTCTCTCACACACACACACACACACACACACACACACACAAACAAACACAAACACTCTCTTTCTCATTGTCTCTCTTCCCTGGTTAATGTATCCCTGAATGTTTGAATCACCCGGTTGGATTGACAGCTCCCTAGTGATGCCGCACTGTCAGGTAGGCTAGTGTGATGGCCTCAGATGGCTAAACTCACACAGACTCCTACAGCTGCAAAGACAAAGCACCATGTTGACAACCTCATGTTCACATACCTCTGTATTAACCTGCAGCAGACTGTGCTTTTGCTTTGTTTTTCTCTATTATAATTGGTGGGTTTACCAGCCTATAGTCTTCCAAACACTCACCCACACCATTTTGACTCCTTTGTGCACTCTTGTTGGATTAATTGATCCGTTTAGTGTGGACAGGTTGCACAGGCATCAACCCTCATCCCAAAATACATCCCGCACTGCAGAAAAAGAACCAGGATCTCTTTTGGCTGGAAATGCATAAATAATTACTAGTTACATTTGAATAGATAATCACATAAGTTACAGTCAACAGCTGATTGTTAAAAGCATGTGGTGCTGTTTTCTGATGGGGGAATCCAGTCTGGACGTGCAAGATGCAAGATGGGGGAGCAGCGTTTTCCCCTGAACGCTGGTCAGCTCTGTGTTCAGATGGAACGCTGGTCAGCTCTGTGTTCAGATGGAACACTGGTCAGCTCTGTGTTCAGATGGAACGCTGGTCTGCTGTGTGCTCCGCTCATGTGAAGCAGAACTTGCACACACATCATCACACATCATCACACATCATCACACATCATCACACATCATCACACATCATCACACATCATCACACATCATCACACATCATCACACATCATCACACATCATCACACATCATCACACATCATCTCTTTCCACTCACCCTTCCTGCCTGCTTCGACTTTGACCTTCGACTATTTACGGCATTCTCAGTTCACCTGTGTTCATTAACACCTGGTGGGTAGCTAACACGAGTCACTCACCTGCACTCTGGGTAGGATACTGTCTCACTCAGGTGTCTGCGAAGGTGTGTGTGTGTGTGTGTGTGTGTGTTGCTGGAACATTTCCAGTTCTGAGGAGGTGTGTGTCCTTGCTGGAGGACAGGCACGTTGATGGCCGGGTTGGCAGAGGAACAGGGAGCATGGTACTATGTCATAGAGATTTTTATTTTTCCAATAACATAAAGTGACACTTGCGAGAGGAAGCATGACGCTAGTTCCAGATACACTGGGCTAATGTTGATCCACTGTGTCAACAGAGCAGCAGGACGGAGATCCAGAGTAAATGAATGCTTCATTGTTTTTAACATTTTTATTTATTTATTTATGTTTGACATTTGCATGGTACATTGAGTAGTGGTATCAGAGCGTGAAAAAGCCTCATTTTACTGGGTCATGTGAGCGACCCAGTAAAGTCGAGCCGAGTGCATTCATCTGTGGCTTTGCAGCTCATGGTTCATTTACCTGGATAAGGAAGTCTGGCATGTCCATGCAGCCCTGCGACATCAAGCTTATAAGGGCGCCTTTTAAAAATGCAGTTTCTCTCAGCCTCCCTGTGTTTGCCCTGGGGCTCTGAGAAACTGGTGGGCTCGTCAGCCATTTTGTGTCCACCTCACGCCACCTTCCCTGTCCCTCAGTACGTGGAGGCCATCAGCAACAAGCAGAGTGAACTGGACACCCACATCGCCGAGGGCTACAGGAACGCTCTGTCTGAGGAGAGGAGGAGGTACTGCTTCCTGGTGGACCGACAGTGTGCTGTGGCCAAGAGCAGCAGCAGTTACCACACCAAGGTGAGGAAACCCCGCCCCCAGCCCCGCCCCCAGCCCCTCCCCCTGCTACAACATTTGCCTGCATCACATCTTGCTCACACTGAACAGCTCGGAGAGAAGGAGGTTTGGGTGCAGAAGCAGCAATCGGCATGCAGTCTGAGGTGTTTGGATTACACTGCGCCTAGATCACCACGTAACCAGTGTTTACTGTTAGTTATTTAGTGCTATTCAGCTTTGCTCAAAAATCATTTGTCAGTTTAAGTTTGCTTGCTCAACAACAAATGAAATCAGCACGCTCACTGATCAGCTGTTTCTGCCCTAAAACCTGCTTTCGCTCCAGCTGTTGTGTAGCTGCTGTTGTGCACATGACTGCTTTCACACGCACTGCACATCCTTGAGCAGCTGGCTGAATCTAAAGGCCTTGCTGCATTTGAGAATCAAATCGATTTCTGTTTTATTACCCCACAGCGAATCAAGCATTCATTAACATTTTAAAACATTTTTTAAATTGTGGCTACTTCTGTGTAGTTCTGCACTTTTGTTGCTTAAGAATGAGATATAATCCAGCACCAGCAATTTTCTGTGCAGACAAAGTAAAGTAGCCGAGTGTCGATGCAACACAGTGAAAAGTGTCAGTGTTGCATTATCGTGGCGATGTTTGAATCTGGGTGAACTCTACAGCAGAGCAGGACAAAGCCCCAGCACCGTGGGCAGGAAGTGCCACTCTTCTCCGGCTGAATGAGTCTCTCTCTCTTCTGCACTGCCATGCCCACGTTGGTGTAGCGCTGTCAGACAGAATGGTGGGTGGAGAACTGGATGAAGGAGGAGGAGGAGGAGGAGGAGGAGAGAGGGAGGGAGGGATGGGGTGAGCTGAGGCAAAGAGTGGCCCACTTCTGTCAGAACACTGTGTCCAGACCCTTGGGAGGATGGGCCGGCAGGAAGGAATTTTCTCAAGGAGATACTGTGCTCCTGAGACCACGGCACCACCAGAGAGGATGAGACTGTCTCATTTGGAAGACACAGTGAGTGTGAATGTAATGGTTGTGCGGGAGGTTGAGAAGAGAGGCTGGTAAAATGAGGCCGTGACATCAGACCCGATCTTCTTATGTACAGCATCAGACTCGCTCTTTTTCTATACACCACACCCACACTTATTCTGTACATCAGACCCACTCTTCTACTATACAGCTTCAGACTTTCGCTTTTTCTGTACATGAGACGCACACATTTTCTCTGTAACATCAGACTCACTCTTCTTCTGTACAGCATCAGACTTATTCTTTTTCTCTACAACATCAGACCCACACTTATTCTCCAACATCAGACCCACTCTTCTTCTCTATGATATCAGACCCACATTTTTTCTGTACAACCCACTCTTATTCTGTATGACATCAGACCCACTTATTCTGAATAACATCAGACCCACTTATTCTGAATAACATCAGACCCTCTCTTCTTCTGTATAACATCAGGCTGTTGTTCTGTACGACATCAGACCAACTCTTCTCGATGACATCAGACCCACTATTCTCTATGACACCAGATCCACACTTCTTCTCTATAACATCAGACCCACTTTTCTTCAGTATGACCATCTCTTCTTCTCCATGACATCACACCCACACTTCTTCTCAGTGGAATCAGACCCACTCTCATTCTCTACATCGGACACACTCTTCTCCTGTACAACATCAGACCCACTCTTGTTCTGTGTGACATCAGACCTGCTCTTGTTCGGTATGAGATCAAACCTACTCTTCTCCTTCTTCTATTGCTCACCCACCATGTCAAACTTTCTCTCTCTCTCTCTCTCTCTCTCTCTCTCTCTCTCTCTCTCTCACACACACACACACACACACATAAACATGAATCATCGCTCTTCCTCTGTAAGAATCCCATAAAAAAGCAGTGCTCCAGTTAGGGAGAGACTCGGGAGTGCAGTGAAGTGCCCTGAACAGCCCATCTGCCCCAAGGAGACACAGTCATCTCTGGGTCCTCACACCCTCACCCACGGCCAACGTGCATAGACTGTTGGGTACTTATTCACTACTGCCATCAAGGCCAGATGAGTAGACAAACAGGAAAAAACACAAGTGCTCTTTAATGCGCGAATGTGTGTGTGTGTGTGTGTGTGTGTGTGTGTGTGTGTGTGTGTGTGTGTGTGTGTGTGTGTGTGTGTGTGTGTGTGTGTGTGTGTGTGTGTGTGTGTGTGTGTGAGGGAGAGAAAGAGGAAGAGAGATGAGATGAGTGAATGAGAGAAATGAGCTCTTTTTCTAGATATTAATACATGGCGTGCCTTTGGAAAATATCTTTATCTACAACTACATCTGTAGGACTTCACCTGTGACTAGTTATTTGCAGTTTGAAATCTAAGCAACTGCAACAATGCTAGTGATTTAATGCACTGTTCACAAGTAAACACAAGCTTTGATTGTGATCCCCAAATATCCATCCATGGCACTACACATGTCCCCGAAGGCACTCAGCCATGGAGCCGGGCACGAAGGCCCAGTCCAACCTGTCACAAGGGGCTGGCTCTCCGCAGGTGCACGTATGGATGCCAGGCTAGAAGTGTTGGTGATAATTGTCTCAGCAGGACACTCACAAAGTCTGACTCAGTAGAGAGAAAAGAGGTGGCCCCTGTCTGTCTCTCTCTCTCTCAGTATCTCTCTCACTCTCTCTATCTCTCTCGCTCTCTCTATCTCTCTCGCTCTCTCTCTCTCTCGCTCTCTCTATCTCTCTCGCTCTCTCTATCTCTCTCGCTCTTTTTCTCTCACACCAAACCTTTTTTCACCTCTTTCTCTCCCTCATGACTTTCTCCTTATTGAGCAGACATGAACAGATGTGAAGGAATGTAGAGGTAGATGTTCTAGATCACAGTGGCTACACATGAGAGGTTCTAGAAAACAGGCTGCAGTGGAGAGGTTCTAGAACAGATGGGCTGAAGAGGAGACTCAAGCCCACCTGGACTGGAAAACATATCTATATTGTGACAAGCTCAAGCTTCTGAAGATGTAAAAAGTATAAACAACAAAGCATGACATTCTGGTGACATTCGAACTGGTTGTAAATTTGCCTGTCTATGCACACTGCGCACATGCACACAAAGGTGGCTTTAATGAAATGTCCCTGGTATATGAACACATCCTAAAATAAAGCCGTGTGGCATTTCTGCAGTGTGAGCAAGTTTTGGAGGTGCTCCAGAAACCTCAAGGAGCTTGGGCCAACACCAGCCCAGAGTCATGACACCTCGCCTGGTCCAGATTGCAGGGATAGAGGCCAGAGCACATGACCAGTTCTCAGTGACATCACATGACCAGTTGTCAGCAGTTACGCCGATGCTACAGTTCTGTTCAATGTTTGAGTGAACTTGTATCTCTGTGCTTTAATAATAATAAGGTTGATGTTAGAAAGTGATGAAGAGCATGTCTACCATGTTTTGATTGGCATGTGTGTGCGCATGTGTCTGAGGCTGTGTGTGTGTGTGTGTGTGTGTGTGTGTGTGTGTGTGTGTGTGTGTGTGTGTGTGTGTGTGTGTGTGTGTACATGTGTGACATTGAAGTTTCATATGTTAGATATATCCTTCAAGTGTTTTTTGTGAACATATACAGCATTAAAAGCTTTGAAATCTGAAATGAACATCACTGAAGCATCACTGGGTGTGGAACGAATACTCCAGCATTGTCCATGTTTCTGTACTCACATGTGTTTAGGGCAAAGACCTGCTAACTCAGAAGATCCCACACTGGCAGCAGGCGTGTGTAGACCCGCACAAGCCCCCCGACCGTGCCGCCCTCCTTGCCCAGCACATGGGCTCCGGGCCCGGGGCACCGCACCACAGCTCCAAGCCGGGCCTGCACATCTCTGAGCCCATACCTGGAGCCAAACCCCTGCCTTTGTCTCCAGAGCTGTCCGCACTCATGGCCAGTCAACAGGTGAGTGAAGACGGAATGTCCATTCAGGTGCAGTCAGTTATATTGCACGCGTGTGTGTGTGTGTGTGTGTGTGTGTGTGTGTGTGTGTGTGTGTGTGTGTGTGTGTGTGTGTGTGTGTGTGTGTGTGTGTCAGGCCACCATTTGATTTGTTGTTTTAGCAACGTTATAATTACCATATATTATTATAAGGTTCAAATTAGAAAATATTATAAGATACAGTATATTAATTATATTATGAAATATTATTGTATTACAAAACAACCAGAAAATACAGGAAATAAGTACAACACCATTAAAAACACCATTTTCAGAACAAAATTGCTTCTACAAGCATAAAGTCAGTATTTAGTGTGACCTCCCTCTGGCACTAAGTACATCTTGAACTCTTTCGGGGAGACTGTCCTGACATTTTCTGAAGTAATCTTCTGGTACTGTTCCATTCAGAGTCCATTCCATTAAAGAGAGCCAGGGTCCTGCTACTGCTGAAGTGTAAGGGAAGGTCACACTGAAGCCTCCGTAGCCTAGACAAGCTGCTCCTTCTCATGTTTGATTAATACCTTCATGTTCCTCACACAAATGTCCTGTGTATTTTATGGTGTTCTAATGAAGATGGTAATTAATAATAATATATGGTCATTATACTATTGCTAAAACTACAAATCTAATGGTGGCCTAAGAACTTTGTACAGTACTGTATGCGCTACAATACAAGTTAGAACCTAAGAGGTCCATGTACGGTTCAAATAGACGGGCAGAACCATGTCAGGTTCTGTAAAGGAAGATGACAGGAGAGAAGGATACAGCTATCTTCACCAGTGCATGAAGGACTGCTAGCTGGTCATACTGGGAATGGAATGACAGAACACTTCCAACTGGGTTCAACTGGGGATGGGGGGGGATGGGGGGGTTCCTGCCCTCTTGCCCTGTTGCAGTATTTCCTGATCCAGGGAATCCTTCAGTGTGAGTAAGAGCTGGGAAATGTAATTAAACTGGCAGAGTGCTTCTTTATTGCAAACGAAACCCTGTAAAACTTTACTGAAGACTATAGATCCTCATTCCTCAAGGGCTGCGGGACTCTTCAGTGTGGCTTTCATTAGCTGGAAGGAGAGGGTTGTTGGGGTGGGGGGGGGGCAGTCCTGGGGAATCTTTGGCTGTAGACTGTGTTCATCTGTTGATGTTAGCAGAGTTTCAAGCTAAAATAAAAACCCAGCAGACATTAAAGGAGACTTGATGACTTTGCACTTTGCTCCTTCCCCCAGAGGATGGTGGGAGCAGAGAGCGTTCCCATGGTGAACGGCACGGCACCGGAGGACTACCAGCACTGGGTGGACGGCAAAGTCACCCATGGCCCTTCCGCCTCACCGCAGGTCCATCGTCACGGCAATGAAATCTACTCCAACACCCTGCCGGTCCGCAAGGTCGCACCTATAAAGAGCAGAAACACCCTGGGTGAGTGGCAGCATGGACACCCAGCTTTGGCACTGTCATGATCCAGTCTGCTGGAGGCAGAGTGCTGTCAGTGTCGTCACTGAAATGCATCGGGCCTAAATGTTAATCTGGGTGATAATCTACTGTGACATGGCTGTTTGATTGGAGGAAGTCTTTTGGACTGTTTACGTGAGTAGCTTACCTGAGCACAGCTGATTGCTCTTGCAATGATGCCCCCTGCCTACTCTCTCTCTCTCTCTCTCTCTCTCTCTCTCTCTCTCTCTCTCTCTCTCTCTCTCTCTCTCTCTCTCTCTCTCTCTCTCTCCCTTTCTCTCTCTCTCCCTCTCTCGCTTTCAGAAGGCAGTGACAGTGTTTCTCCTGCATGCTGACAATAAGAGAGCAAACACATTTAATGAAAACAGGCCAGAACTGGAGGGAATAGTGAGGACAGGCTTTAAAAAGACAGGAAATGGGTGAAGGACAGGGGCCCTGTGCGAGAGAGAAAATCGGACTAAAGTGTACATTAACAGTGTTCCCTATGACTGTCCCTGCATTTAAGTGTGATTCAGTAGTCATTTACTTTACAATAAATGTTTTGACTGTTAGCTGTGTGACCAGGGGTCTTCAGTCAGGACTCTGATGGGCTTGGTTATCACTAATATCATCCACTGGAAGCCCTTTGACTCAGCCGTGCCATCTGCTGCTGACTGACCTCTGACCGTTTGGCCTTCTCTGCAGCAGAGACCCAGACACTGCCGAGGTCAAGCTCCATGCTGGCCGGCCTGGAGAGGAACGGCCGGACCCGTGTGCAGGCCATCTTCTCGCACTCGGCTGGAGACAACAACACCCTGCTTAGCTTTGGCGAGGGTGACATCATCACCCTGCTGGTTCCGGAGGCCCGCGATGGCTGGCACTACGGCGAGAACGAGAAGAACCGGATGTGAGTAGCCTGAGTCTGAACGCACCTCACATCTTAATTAACACACCTGTGCTCTTACACTTGGTTGCCTAGATGTTGCCTAAATAGTATATAAATAAATATGCATAGGAATAATATACAAATAAATATATATAGCATATCTAGTGTAAAACCATGCTGACCTCAGACCCACGGCTGATGTGGGATGTGTGTGTTGCAGGCGAGGCTGGTTCCCCTTCTCCTACACCAGAGTGATCGCCGAAACAGACAATAACAAGCTGCATGTTGGGTAAGGCTAGGACTGCTGGCTCCTCAGTGGGAGTTTAGCCCTCCGTTATTATCAGCCATATAGAGCAACAGTCCATGGATTGGCAATTTTTGCTTAGTTGCCTCCATAGTGTTAATTAACTGCTCTAAAGTTAAGTTGTGTCAAATCGAAACCAATTTGCATGTGTGGATAATAGATGCGACAGGGCTTTACGGTCTGTTGTACACAGCTGTCTGATATAGTGTGTGTGTGTGTGTGTGTGTGTGCGTGTGTGTGCGCGCGTGTGTGTGTGTGTGTGTGTGTGTGTGTGTGTGTGTGTGTGTTGTATGCACGCATGCGCACATAGTTTGCAGCACGGTCGGAGTTGCAGTACTGGGAACCTCCTGGAGAGGGAGCCAATGACTCTTCCCACCCCTGACTATAGCTCATCTTCTCGGCTAATGGCACACAGTGCCTCTTTGGGCAGACCAAGACCATACAGTGTGGCAGTGCCAGGATTCCCACAGGTACCCATAATAGACCCCCACATACCTAAACATTTAACACACACACCCATATTCACCCATAACACACACGTCCATTCCTGTCCCGTAACACACACACCGGTATGTCACATTCACCCATCCCACACACACACACACTTACACATAATATACCCACTTATAACACACACACTGCCATATTCTATACCCTCTCATAATATGCACACATCTCATAAACACACACACACGCGCACACACACACACACACATACACATGCAAGTGTGTGGTTATGCCAGAAATAAAACAGAAGCATAGATGCCAGAAGTAATGGATGTATATAACTTCAGCAGCCTCTGCCTACTGTTTTATCTTCTGTTTTAGTCTTAAGTGGCAGATGATGTATAACTGATATGACACATATGATATATAACTGATGTGACACATATGAAATATAACTGATATGATATATAACTGATATGACACATATGATATATAACTGATGTGACACATATGAAATATAACTGATACGATATATGATATATAACTGATGTGACACATATGAAATATAACTGATATGATATTTGATATATAATTAATGTGACACATGTGAAATATAACTGATATGGCATATATGAAACATAACTGATATGATATATGATATATAACTGATATGGCATATATGAAATCTAACTGATATGACATACACTATATTGCCAAAAGTATTTGCACACCCATCCAAATAATCGGAATCAGCACTGCTTGGACCCATATGACGTTGGTCCACCCTTTGAAGCTAAAACAGCTTCAACTCTTCTGGGAAGGCTGTCCACAAGGTTTAGGATTAGGGGATTTTTCACCATTCTTCCAGAAGCCCAGAGGTCAGATACTGACGTTTCTTGTAATACAGTGGACTGTGAAATATTTAGGAGAGAGGAAATTTCACAACTGGATTTGTTGTACAGGTGGCATCCTATCACAGTTCCATGCTGGAATTCACTGAGAGAAACCAATTCTTTCACAAATGTTTGTGAAAACAGTCTGCATGCCTAGGCGCTTAATTTTATACACCTGTGGCCATGGAGGTGATTGGATAATTTGGATGGGTGAACGAATACTTTTGGCAATATAGTGTATGTGATATATAACCGATATGACATATATGATCTATAACTGATATGACATATATAACTGATACATGCTCTGTGTTGTTTTACCACTCTCAGCCTGAGCCATGTACACAGTGTACTTACTGACCTCCTTCCAGAATCTTGCACATGTACCGCAATGCACAGAACTGAGCTTTACTAGTGTACTGCTACTGCCACCTACTGGCAGACCAGAGACTCACACATTACGTATTCCATCTCTAATGGGACAGTATTTGTCTAAAGGCTGTTGTAGAAAGCCCAGATGCACAACAGTACATCTAGTCCTCACTGAAGGCTGCTCTAAAGCCACTTGCTTTGGCGTTCACCGCTGTAACATTTGAGACTTAGCAAAGATGTGCTGTCATGCAGTGACACTAAGCACCGTTCTAATTATTCACATGGTCTGTTTCTGTTTCTGCAGCAAGTGCTGGATGACTATGAGGTCCGCTTCCCAACAAGGTAAGAATTTCAGACATTAACATCACAGTTTTGTGCAGAATTCAATTGTGGGAGAGACTTTAGCCCATAAGTGACAGTACACACTAGAGAAAGGTTTCAATTCTGTTCCTTTAAATTCTGTTTTTTTCCCTGGCTTGTTTACTTTTCTTCATGGTTATACTAGTTAATGGCTTTATGTTTATCCAATTAAAATGCCTTGTAGCTAACACAAAACCAGTGCAACCGTGGCAAGCAAAAGGCTCTTTTTGCTTGACCTACAGCTGGATAAGTGGCCCGTAACAGAAGGTTGTGGATCTCTCAGATAAAACTTACAAGGTGGGCAGGTGACCAATCAGTGCACACCAACCCATCCTGGACCCATGAGGAGAACCTCCTGCTGTTTAAATAGGAGTGAAATCCCTCCAGTTGTCCAATCCAAAGATAGCTCCTCTCCCATAGATGACAAACCCCTGCTTTAAGAGATTTTACACAGCTGGGTTAAGATCAAACCTTTAACTGTTGAACAAACTGTTGGCACTTACTTTGTAGAATTATGCTAAATTATAATTCAGAAATATATTTGTTCATCTTTTGGCTTGGAATTCCCTCTTCTTCGTAGTAGCATACAAAATTGTAGGAAGCTATTTCAAACCACGGTCTGTGGATTATATACTTTGTTGTATATTACATTTACATACATTTATCGTTTAGTCCATTTTGTGTTTTTGACTCTTGGTTTTGCTTATTCCCTCTGTCTTTGGAAAATAGTCCTTCATTTACACTTCAGTTCCTCTTGAATTCATCAGACAGATAGGAATTAAGCAAAAGTCAGGAAAATAGTTGAAGACCACAGTAAGCTCCTACCAAAGGACCTGTGTAATTTCTAATAGAAATTGATTTATTGCAGTACAGTTTATATGCCATAGTTATATTTGAATTGTAAATGAATGGACAATTGTCAAACCATTTTTTGAAAACTAATATCTAATTAATAAACAAATCATTAGACTGAATATTGTAGCTTTTTGTGGTTTGAGGGATTATAACCTCACAGCAAAACTGGACTGCAAAAGAGCTAATCCATGACAGGGTCACATTCCAGAAGTATAACCCCCTGGACAATGCACACCGTTAAAGGAGTCGGTCAAACCAAAATGCTAATGATGTGTAAAAGCCATAACCCATCATGTTTAGCAGAATGCAAATGATGGCATGCTAAACGATGGCTCCTTGCTTTTACCCTTTGCCTGTAGCATTAGCATTCTTAGTTTAACTTTCCTTTAAAGACATTAGCACCTATTGCCAATGGTGTGTCACTTAGCATTAATGTTAGCATTAGCCTCAGCTGTTTGTCATTGGCTGTGCTCCTTGTGCTCATGCTTGTTGCGTGTCTGTGTCTGAACCCAACCTGGTAGCCTCTCCCTCTTTTTGTTCCACAGTTCGGAGGGCAAATTGATTTCGACAGTGTGAGAGGACAGACAGACACACAAGGGCATTCCTCTGCGTAGGACAGGCACCATCCCTCCTCCTCCTCCTCTCTCTCTCTCTCTCTCTCTCTCTCTCTCTCACACACTCTCACACACTCTCTCACCCTTTCACACCCCCTTCACTCATCCATGTTGCTTGTCACCCACCAAAGAAGAGGAGAAGCATCCATCCTCCCCTTTCTTCCTATTCCACCACACCTTAGCTCCTGTGTTCCCCCTCTGGGCTGATGCCCGGTGGTAATGGAACCAGACTAATGGGACCAGAATGCAGAATGTTCCAGGCTGACCATCCTCTGACCAGAACCTTTCATCTTGAGGGCTTTTTGTCTGCTTTCACTGAGCTCACTGAAATGGACTTTTCGGAGGAACTGTGCTCGTGTGTGTGTGTGTGTGTGTGTGTGTGTGTGTGTGTGTGTGTGTGTGTGTGTGTGTGTGTGTGTGTGTGTGTGTGTATTTTACTTGTCTTTCATGCATGTAAATGCCATCTATGTCATTTGCTGAGTAACAGGTGCTGACGGGACTGTTTGACTCGGTGCCTCTGTTTCCATCCATGCACTTTCTGAGTGAAGAACACTGTAAAAATCAAACCTTTCCTGCCATTAAGCCTGTTGTAACTAGGCTACTTCCTTCTGGTTTGGAAAGCACAAAGCTTTCAACATGACGGGTTTGACCAGAGTCAGGCCCACTCTGTGATTCCATTATACCCAATGTGCAGGAGTTCTGTGCCTCACGGTTCACATTTGGAACAAGCCCAAACACTAAACCGTGAGCTGGAGCTTTGTGACTCACGCTTTAGTGTTTGGAGTCATTCCAAATATGAGTGGTCTAAACTGAAGAAGAAAGAATTAAACCACACTGTCATGTATATGCATTACAGGAATTGCCATTTGTTTTGACAAAAAGGATACGTCAGATATATCCCCAAGTTAAAGCATGCTGACATAAGCAAAATAAATCTCCACTGAAAGCAAAGATATACAGGCTCCAAAATGCCATAACTGACAGAACACAGATTTGACACATACATGTAACAGTCATGATACAGATTTGACATGGAAATGACATGGATATGTCACAGACATGACACAGAGGAACAGATACCAGTCTGAGTTCTGTTCATGCACAAGGGAAAATGCAATTGCTACATCTTCATCAACTCACTCCTTCACAGCCCTGAATACAAAAATTATTTTTTTTATAATATATTGTATGTATTAATGTTTCTAGTCCTGTTATAATCAGAAATTCTTGGGAACTAGTGCCTCGTGTACATATTTACATTCAGTTTGTAAATAAAATAAGTTAACTTCTTTATTCTGTGCTATGGGACAACAATGCCGATTTTATTTTTGATTGGCAGTCCATAATGTACTTTTATTAATACCAAAATATGTTTGTATTATTCTTCTGTGCTGAAAATAATATTCTACTGAATTGTGTTGGCTTAACAAACAAATGATGGCAATAAGGCAGATATCTTTATCATTGTTTAGTATTATCAAGCTTCTTCGCACTCTAACTTAGTGAGGGTGGACTGGTGTCTAAAAACTAAGAAGCCATTTGAATATGTGTCCTGGAAAGACAGAGTCTGGTGGGTTTCCTTTATTAGATCTTTGAATATGACGCCCGTCTACTGCGTGTAACCTTATGGTATCTATGGAGTTGTAGTAGAGAGATGTCCATAGAATTAAAAATATTAATTTGAGGCTCTGATGTAATCTGGGAGCAAAAAAAAATGTTTGTCTTGTGCATCAGTGTCTGTGGTTGAGCAACCATTGCTAATTTGTACTGTGATGGTTTTGTACCTTGTACCTAGTACCCAGTTAATGAGCTGAGCATCCTCCTAACCCTCTGTGAACCCTCTGTGATAATTAGCGCTGTGTGCAGCTCTGAAGACCACAGAGTCCCACTCTGCTCTCTGCAGACTACACCTTCACCCTGTCCTTACCTCTTCCAGCTTAGCATGACACTCCACCGTCTAATCCCTCTAATCCCACTGCCCATGGTCCCAATTAGTTGGTATAATGTGAATCTTGAAACATATACTGATCTGTGATTTAAAAGAGGATCCATTGGGATCCAAAATTGTTACTGTTACCGTAAGGTTCTCAGCATCTAAAAATCCCCAAATGAGCAAACCACCCATGTGAGTGTCTGTCTCTCCCCATTCTGCTGTTCTTGCTGCTTCATTTGTCTGGGAAAAACGCAGAAGTGAAGTTCCACCCTTCTATTGCCAACCTTGCCATCTCTGGTTATGATAAATGTAGACACAAAAAGCAGTAATGGCTTAGTGACTGGAATCTGCCAGTATTTCTACTGTCTGCACTAGAATATGGCCACGGTGTGGCCACGCCCACTGTCCACAGTCCTGCTGGCCAATGGAATCTCGTCACCAACACTGTTTGTTATTGTGTTTTGAAATGCTAACATTTGGATATATGGTAAATAAATACATAAACTTTCAATAATGTACAGAGAAGAAATCTACACATATATGCATGCATTTTGGGGGGGCACTAAACAGTGGCATGTTGCTAAATAACCTCAAATGTATGGTGACTTTCTACTCTGAAAACGTAAATAAAACTGTCTTCAGCCGAGAACACGGAGTCATTTCTCACATCTTTTCTTGAAGAAACTTTCAAAGAATGTTTATGATGTCCACCTTCAATAAATTGGATTTTCTAGAGAGATATTTGAAAAAGTGATGATAGTTATGATAACTAGATTTATTGTTCATATATTTAGTTTATACTGATTATTGATGATTTGCATGTAAATTGATCTCGAGTTAGAGACTGATTTATCAGCCTTATTAGTCTTCCTCGTAGTCTTGAAATGTACAATGTCAGACTTTCAAAATACTTGAATTACTTTAATAAGGAACACCGTATTACTTTCATGTAGTGGATGCAGAGCAATGTCCCCTGTTGTTCCTTTCAGTGTGTGTGTGTGTGTGTGTGTTTACAATTTACACTAGTCCTGGTAACCATTTTTCCCATTTGAAAAAATTATGGTAAAAGTGGTTTTGGATACATCTAAAATAATTGCAAAATCCTTGGTGTCATGTCAGTGGTGTTCAGATTTACAAAATTCAAGGCAGTGCCAGCTAAAATGTCTGCTAATAAGAACAATTACAGAATCTGTAGAATCTGAATTTTAGTTCTATATGGCTATTTATATTCAAATAAAAAGTCTTAATTTATTTGTATGTATTCATTTAAATTGAATATATTATGTCAAATTCACACCAGAAGTAATACCAAAAAGGTGTATTTATACTGACATATACTATATATTATACTGATATATAGCTGCTCTAGCAGACACTTTCATATGAAATGTAATCAAATAGTCATGTTTTTAGCATTTTGTAAATGATTTTAGCATGTCATCATATGCTCATAAATGTGTAAAGGTTTGTGAAGGGGGTCAGATTGTCAACAATGAGGCTTTTGTTTGCTTTTCCAGTATGGGTCCTGATTTTGCCCGCTTTTGAATGGGCAGTAGTTACGTAAGTGGTTTGCTAAAGGCAAAAGGTAAGATTTTTTTCATAAACCATTATCAGTGGCTTTTATTAGATGTACTGTATGTAATCCTCTCTAGAAAAGCTTGTTAGAAATATATTTTATGGTTTACAAGGTTGTTGGTCATCTGTCTTGGGAATATGGTTGTGCAACTCAGGCACTATAGCAGCTATTTGGACTGACATTCAGATTAATGTTTAATGAACTGGAAAAATATTATTGCACAATCATATTCCTTGGACATTTTGCTAACCCTCATTGCAATTACTATTTACTTGAACAACTTGACATATTTATTTGACCGACTTGTCCATCCTATTATTCCATTTAGTGCTGATTTATTGTTGGACTACTAAATTAAATTAAATTAAATTGCCCTGTAGTGATTTCTTATTGTTGTACTTGAAAACAAATATTTTTTGTGCATGTCATAGAGCAAGCATGGTAATTCAGCCAAATCCCCAGTGTTCACCTAAACACCTATAGCATTCAGTTAAGTAAAACCTGGACACTCTATGAGTTTTAATTTAACCCTGGGGATTTTGCTACACATGGGTGTCTGTGTGGAGGGGGGTGAGCATGTGAAGTGATAGTAGGCCTGTATCACAGCATGAACTTCACAAGTGGAGTTCCTGTGCAAGTTAGAAAATGAATGTTGTGGTTTGTGTTTGTAGACTTCTGGACCCTTCACCACTTTCATCTCCAGACACCATGCCAGAAGCTCCACCCATGGGTGGAGACGTTAGCTGCTCATCTCCACGAACCTCTCCTCCATGTTCCTGTTAGGAATTTCTGTATTTTACGGACTGCAGGGTCGTTTGTAGCCTTGGACTGACAGCAAGGGCCCACGGAGGAATGATGCTACACTTCAGCAGGCCAAGATACACATCCTACCCAAGACTGCAATGTGCTGCCCTTACAGTTACCAAGCAAGGTCTACAGTCTATACTTTATGATTCATCATTATAATGATGATAATTCTTGTTTATGAATGATTAAAAAGCATGATTCGAGAATCATGTAGAAGCCTTTATGACTTCATCTCAGTTCACATACATGCTGGCTGTGTCTTTCTTTCCTGTATCATTATTGTTGTGAGGTATGTACAGACCACAAGCCAGTAAGACTTGCCTAGTTATAGTGCAACGCTGAACAGAAACCTGTTCTGATTTCTTACATCTCTTACATCATCTTACAATGGTATTTGCAATAATTATCTTATGCAACATTGTACTTATCTTGTGCAACAGAGCAGAGGCACAAATTTACAACGTTGGTGCTTTTATGTCTTAAATAAGTGAACAGAATTAAGCAAATATTAGCAAAATGATTATGCTTTGTAAGTTTTACTCAACATTTTAAATAAGTTTTTTTTATGTTTAGCAATAAAAACTGGTGCAAAAATCTAAACTATTGGTAAACATATTTGTGAATTGTATATAGGTTATTATTATCTGTGTAGGTTATATAACTATGTATGAAACTACATGAACAGCATGTACATTGAACATTTATTGATATATTTCATTTACTAAAAGTTTGAAACTAAAATGTGTGATGTTTCTGTGTTTGTATATGGAGCTAAGAGGGCGTGTTAACATGAATTATCAATGCTAGCACCAGACTGGTTCAAAGTTTTTCTTTGAGTGATTTTCCTTCCTGACATTTCTCTGTGAATATACGTCCATTCCGCTAACAGTCTTGTGGGTTTGTGGATAAATTTTTGCATTCCTGGTCTTTCATGTATAGATTTTAGACATTTTCTATGGTATTTTCTACCATTTTCTTACTCCTTCTGAAATTCTCATTGTCTGTGTAATAATGGTAATCACAAGTAGCAATGTCCTGTAAATAAAGCAATTATATCAAATTACTATATAAAAAAAATATATAATTCTTGAATGTGTACTTAATGAGAATAATATACACTGATTCATGCTCATCAGACCTGCTATTCATTAGAGAGGCTTTCAGAAGCCTGCAAATTTGCATAGCTTAAACTGGTTTCGAGGCATGCTAAAGATGGTCTGTTACTCTGTGTTGTTTTAAAATATTTTGTAAATTTCTTGCCGATCTTCATATTCATTGGGAATTGTATTAGCTAGAAATGATAGAGAGAGAGAGAGAAAGAGGTCAAACAATGAATTTTATTTATTGATTTTTTTTGTGTACAGTCACCAATCTTGTGACACACAAGGACATGTATGATCATCATCATATCACCAATCGTCTATCCCCTGTATATCTCTATATACGTTTGTTCCACTGCAATATTCAACCAGGTCTTCACTCACCACTCTCATCTGCATTTGTGTTGACGTACTACTACACCCCACAAGCTCAGCTGGGGTGCTTTAAAGAACACGTCTCTCTGGCAGCAGATATATGGAGATGAACTCTCCCGGAATGTCCAGCATAACCTTCATATTGTTTTTCATCAGTAGTTTAAAATTATTTTGTAAAATACAAAAATAGTACAGACTGCTGTCTAGTTTGATCTAAGCTAAACTATTACGAATAATATTGCCATAAGAGGCAGACAAACACTGAACATATGTAGAATAAAAGCCTGCATTTTGTCTGTTTCATTTTGTTTTGTTTACTCTTTTCTTCAATGTTTTGGCCTAGCTTGGGGTCCAAAGCACAAAAGTTTGCAGATCACATAAAAGTCCTGTACATCTTATATAGTCTTAACATCAAGCAATTTCTTACTGAGAGAGGAAGTTGTTGTATCCCCTGTGACCCTTACCAGGAAATTTATTTTCAACACTGGTGCTACTGAAGTAAACAACCAGCATTTTTTGACACCTTCCAAAAACCTTAATTAGTCTTTTCACTTGATGAATTTATCATTTCTTTCTTGCATTTTCTTTGTACATTTCTTAAAAGTGATGAAAAAGCAACATATTAAATAAAAATGCAATTAAGAAAACACTGATCAGACAGCCCATTTCACCTTTACGTAGCATACATGTACAGCGTCATTGTTAGACGTGCTCATCATAAAACGCTCTGCAGACAAAAGGACTTTAGGAACGGACACTGTGAGGTTGTTGTGAAGCTGTCAGAAGAGCAGCACAGAATTTCTCATAATAAGTGACCTTATCATTTGTCGGTGCTCTAATACTAGGGTCAAAAGGAAAACCTAAAACCTTTGACGCGTTGCTGAACAAAAGCCCATGCTGTAAGCTCTGCATGTTTGTAAGACTGTAAGTTCCACTGATATTTTTCTAGCTTGTGCAAGGCAGGGCAAGCAGAGAGAAAACAAATTTAAACATATCACTGCTGTTGACACTGAGATAAAATGAGAACTAAATAATGAAATGTAATTCACAGATTTATGTTTAGTAACCAGGGTAACATTATTTATGTCTCCCTAAAACTGTTAAGATAATGTGAATGACACGAATGACATGGTGTTACCAGTGTCAACATGAGCTGGTCAGAATTTCACAATGATGCATCACCCTGTATATTTCGCTACTGTCAGGTAGATGGCTCGAGGCAGCTATGTGGTAATCTTTCCACAAACAAATATCTTCCTAAATAATTTCAAATAAAACCGTCAGCCATTCCCTGATAACTGAGCCAAAATGTCATTTAGCATTTTCAGTAATATGCCGACATTAAAAAAGTCAATTTGGTAATTTTAGCCCACCCAGTCCCGGAAAGGTCAGGTAATTTAGGGTTTCTTTTATTTTTGCAAAGACAGTTCTTTCCTTGTCTGAATGTTTGTTGTTGCATTTTTATCTGCAAAAATGTTGATTGCAGCCGTGGATTGTGAATGTGATGTATCCATCCTTCAGGATAATGCCTGATGTTCTTCATGAACAATCTTCAGGAGAATCCGGGGTTCTTACAGTATGTATAGCTGCGTTTTTCACTAGTTTGAAATAGGCATGATATTGTTCAGGGTTTACACTATAATATTCTTCTTAGAAATATATGGCCCCATATGTGTCCCTCGGTTTACAGAACCCTTAAGAAGGACCACTCTGTACGTATTTTCTAACAATTGGCACTGTCTTTGATGGGATCTCAAAGAATCTTAGAAATGGTGTAATTGTCTCATCAAAGACCAGATGGTCTGGAGGAAGGAAGTCCATGCTAAGTGTTACCCATAGATGGCAGTGGTGTGCAGCTGTCACTCTCTTTCCCCATCCTCACTGCTCCCTTTAGGGTAGAAGTAGAAAAGATTATTTCAAATTCTAATGCAATGACTCATCAATGGCTAACATTAAACAAACACTTCATATTTGGGAAGTTTCAAAACTTTATAGCTCAGTGACATCTCAAGCACACAATTTCACACCATTTTAGAACTACCCATTGCCAAAGACACCAAGATCTGAGAAGCATTAATCATGAACAATTATTTCAAAATATCAAACTGTGATTTAGTCATGATGTAATATTTATGGCTAACTAATAAAACCTGACACCTGCATGTCACGCTTCACAGAAGGTGCACATTATGTGAGATTTTTAAAAAGCTTGTCTCACCTCCTGCTGAGTCGATATCGGAGTCTGAAACATGGGTGATGGAGAAGCGAGACCCTATTGAAGGGGAGACGGTGAATCGGGAGAACTGCCCTGTAGGTCGGCTGCTTGTGGCACTGGGTGGCATGTTTGGCTGAGCCCCAACGTCTGGGGGTGACCCTTTCACAGAGGTGGGGTGTGGAGGGTTTGATTTAGCCCCAACGTCTGGGGGTGACCTTTCCACAGAGGTGGGGTGTGGAGGGTTTGATTTAGCCCCAACGTCTTGGGGTGACGCTTTCACAGAGGTGGGGTGTGGAGGGTTTGATTTAGCCCCAATGTCTGGGGGTGACCCTTCCACAGAGGTGGGGTGTGGAGGGTTTGATTTAGCCCCAACGTCTTGGGGTGACGCTTTCACAGAGGTGGGGAGTGGAAGCAAAGTGAAGTCATCCTCCCACTCGAGTGCTGTGCCTGAAAGGACAAAGAGGAAGAGCTTGAATGGAAAAAAATGAAAAAGAAAACTTTTAAGTTGTTTATTCATTCATCGTTCAACAATTAAACCAGTTGCACTGATTAGTCAAAAGAGGAAGTCTTCACAAAGGAGTCACTTCTTACTCTCTTCTGAAATGTTTCCATCGGAGGAGTCATCAGAGGTGCTGACCCTCTCCTGGTGGTTTGGCACTGAGACTGTGGTGTTCTCTGTGTTTGCCTCCTCTCCCAACAGCAGGCTGTGTTCTGCCAGCTCTCTGGTTGGGCTCTCCTGAAGAATGTAATATATTTCTTCCTCTTAATCACTTTGTTCTGAATATTTTATCAGCTAGGTGATATTGTGAACATTTGTTTCTTTATTTTAAAATGTCATTTTCAGGTTTCAAAATTACATCTTTAGAAGTATTGAGATACCCTGCTAATACACTTATCTTTTAAAAATATACAGTCTATATGCAAAAATACTGTTAATCAGTTTAAACGAATTCAAGAGATGGATAATTGAAAGATGCCCTTGAGAACAAACTAAATGCTGTCATTTTAATCTATTGGCATTGTCACATTGCAGTAAATGCAGTTTTACTATAACTTTGCACAGGATACTGTGATTGCGAATAATTTGGGTATTGAAATGCATCTTAGAAAAAGTTCATGCACAGATGCTGCTTACTTGATCGAACAAGTACACGGTGACATCATCAAAGAAGGACACCACCTTCTTCTTGCACTCCAGGTCATCGCAGAGTGAGTCAGGGAGCAGACTGGGAATCTTCAGTGAGCTCCTGAGTGTGTGAGCATGGCTGCAGTCACTCACTACGATGGGGACCGGCAACACCTCGTCATCACTCTCCTCGCTCTGCTCCTGGATGCGATAGGTGCGTAACTCCTCATCCGATTCATCACTGTCCTCTGAGTCCCCATCTTCTTCGTCGGCCTCTTCCCCATCTGTGGGGGACGTTCGTCCCTCGAGTGGTGGGACAGGGGGAGGAGAAGATGGCCGACTGGAACCCTTAGTACCCTGAACTTTTTCCTCTGTGTTACTATCTGGAGCTTCAGATTTGTCTGCTAAAGTATCCATGGAGACACTCCTCACTGCGTTTGCCACAGACACCACATCAGTACCATCCTGAGACATTTGTTCTTTGGAGCACGTTATAGATATTACATCTTCAGTCACTTGGTTTTCTGTCTGAGGTTCATCTGGCTTGTTGAAGGCATTAATAGTGTTCTTAACATTGCTGTCTGCACTAGTGGTTAATGGTTCAAGGGAAAGGATGCTGTCTGTCTCCTCGGGTTTACTGGTTTCTTTTGTGGCATCAGAAAATGGCAAGGACGTGAAATCTAAGGACTCACACTCACATGACACATCCTGAGAGCAATCTGAATCAAGTTCATCCTGAACAACCTTGTTTTCTGGACATTCAGCCACTTCCACAGAAGAATAAGGGATTGTGGTGATTTCAGAGGTACTGAGGCAGATACTTTCAACTTCCTCTAAGACCAAATTCTCAGCTTGTTCCTCAGTATTGTCGTGGATGTGTCCACCATTTTCATTAGTCTCTACTACATGTGACTTTTGATGGTCCTGCTCTTCTTCCTGTGTAGATATTAGATCCTCTTTAGCAATCATTTCTATGGATCCCTCCCTCCGCATCTCAAGGTTATCTGTATCTTTTTCAGTTTTTTCTACAACGTCTTTCCCTGTTTCACAGTCAGAAAAGTAGGCAGAGTCTCTGTATGGGGTTTTGTCACTTAATGCAGTCAACCCCATGTCATTGTTTTGAGATGTTGTCAATGCAACTGATACCTCAATGTCTTCTTGTGGTGGAACAACAATGGCCCCATCCTGATCTCTTGCCTCTGTGAGTGATGGTGGGTCAGAGAGAGGCACTTCCAAAGGCTTGATGAAGGCTTTAGCATCTTGTGATTCATGGGGTTCCTTGGGTACAAACTCTGGAGATTCATTGTTCTCTGTGTCATAACCACTGTCCATAGCTCTGGGGGAACTGGACGGATGGACAGAAGCTGGACTGAGAGTTTCACTGGAGCCTACGGTGGATGGCAGATCAATGGAGTCCATGGAGTCGGGTGTGCCCACCTGCTTCTGCAGGGACTTGAACGTCGGATTGGTGCAGTCGACTGTTTCGGCATAATCTCCTGGGAAGTCACCAAAGATCCCCGAGGTGACATCAGTGAAGTCCTCATCACTGCAGTCATCAATCTCCACCAGGCTGAGGCTGGATGGTCCACGCTCCACTCCACTGTCTACTGCTCTGCTCACATCTGACTCAGGCTCAGGAGATGTGTGCTCAGCAAGGGGTTTCTCTAACTTTTGAATCACAGTTACAATCTCAGTTTTTAACTCTGTTTGTTCTGTGTCTTGTTGTATGCTGCCTTCTTGCCTGGGTATTCCCTCTTTTACTGCAAAGTCCACATACTCTAGGTGTTCTGTTTGTTTAACACTGGCTGTTGTTGCTTCTGTCTTGGAAATGACACGTCCGATAGATAGAGCAGGTTGGTTCGGCTGCTGGTCCCCATTCGTTAAGCTTGTATTCTTCTCTGAGACATTATCATTCATAAAACTGTTTCTCACCAATGACCCTGTGAGAGGATCTACAAAATGGGAATTGCTCAGAGCCTGACAGCACGGCACAGGGTACACCTCCGCCTCTCTGGGTTTGTGACACAAGTGACTGTGTGAGCCGCAATCTGCAGAGGATACAGATGCATGTCTGCCATGCACCGGACAAGTGTTGCATTTGGCTGCAGAGTCTAGGTAGTTGAGTTGCTTGGCAGGGCGATACGGGAGGCTGTGTTCCTTCGGCCATGTGTCTTCAACATCGGTCATTGGCATTGTGTAGTGAAAGTCTGCATAAGCGTCTTGTCTGGTTAAACCTTGTCTCCGGGTCAAGCTCAGAGTGTTTTTTGTTGAGTGGCTGCCGGCCCAGGACTTTGCTTGCCTTTCCACTATCAGGTCTTCCTCTTCTGACTCACTGTCATCTTGCCCCACAAACACAGCCCCGCCCGACTCAATGTCAATGCAGACCGAGTGGTTCCCTGGCATGGTCTTCCTTAAGGAACCCATCATGTCATAATATCCACCAGCTACATTTTTTCCTATTACTGATCCTTGACTATTCTCTATGTAAGGGTCTCTATAGCCTTGTGGGGGACTGCCAAGAGAAGGTGAGATCCCCAAGGGGTCGTCCAGCTCACCAAGTGCCTGCCTCAGACTTCGTGAACCCCAGCTCTCCCTTTGAGGTTCTGATGGGTCTCCAAACAGGTAGTGCTCCATTCCCAGTGGTGGAGAGGGTTCATAATAATAGCCTCCATCTCTGTCTTTGTATGATACATAGTGACCTGACTCCCAAGGTCTGAGTGGACTGTCATCAGATATCTGACCCAGTAGTGGCTCCATAGTAAGGGACATGGCAGGACTACTGTCAGAATCATAGGCACCGCTTTTGTGCACGTCAGCTGACCAGTAAGGACCAATTGGCTTGCCCTCAGAGGGGCAGTTCATGCATTCAGCAGAGTCTCCACTGGCAGTGAGGAAGCTGCCACTGCTGCCTCCAAAGTCCGGGCTGTAAGCGCACATTGGATACTCCAAATCACCGCTGCATTCAACTGGCTCTTCGATACGAATGTAGTACTCACTGCTCACTGATGTGCTATGAGCATTGAGGACTGGCACGACTCCTGGGGTATGTAACTGTTTAGCTTCATAGTATTGCGGAGAGACCCCTAACGTGAGTCCATCAATTCCACATCCACCTACCATACCTCCTGGGGGGTAATAGATATCCTGGCAATGTGGATTCCCCTGACCTAATGTTCCTGTGGAAGAGTGATATGGCTGCTTCACTCTTGCTTGTTCCCATTTGTATTCAAAGTTCAGGCCATGGCTGGTCTCAGTAACTGTGAGGATGTCGTCTCCTGATTGGTAGCCATCCCCTGCAGAGAACTGCTCCAGTAAGGGGAAGGAGGAGGAGGTTGTGGAGGTCTGAGGCATGTTAAGGGCCATGGAACCGGCTCTGTGCAGACTGCTGTGATTCATGTTAAAGGCCAAGGGACCGGCCCTGTGCAGACTGCTGTGATTCATGTTGGGTCTCATAGAGTTCCAGCGCCTTTCAAAGTCTTCTTCTGCTTCACTGGCACCTTTAGCACACAGGTAACTGAGCAAGAGGTGGACCTCCTCAGCATTGGGCCTCTGGTCTGGCTGAAGCCAGCAGAACTGCATTACTTCATACCTGATAAGGAGTGCATGCATACACACACACACACACACACACACACACACACACACATACACACATACACACACACAAAGCCATTAAGTATAAGAATCACAGCACCTCACAAAAAAACACACACACACACACACACACACACGAAACAATTTCTTTCTTCCATTGGTGATCAATTCACAATGCCGTAGAGAAAATGTCGGCATGATTAGCAATTTAATAGCACCAATATGACAAATGGTACTATCTGAACAAATGAAATTAATTTCCATTTAATATTTCAGCAAATTGATGGAATTCTACAGAAAGCATGTCTACACACTTTACTAGAGATGAGAGAGCACATAGACAAAGAATCTAGCAAGAATTTAGAATTCAGAATTGAGAAGAAAAATGAGGACAAAGGCAAAAGTAAAGAATATAGATGTCTCCACATTCCACCCAGCATAATTACAGAGGGTGTGTCACGCACCAACGGTCAGCTAGAGGGAACTGAAGCACGGGCTTTGGCAGTTTTAGCTGCTGGTCCTTCACAGCATAGCTGAGGACCTGTCGGTCAGAGTAGTGACGGTAAGGCTGGTTTCCCAACTCGAACAACTCCCAGATAGTTACCCCAAGAGACCTGAGATTCAAAAAACACATGCAAAATGTATAATTCATGAGCCATCAACTCAATTCAGTTCATTATTTAGTTTTCTATTCATTTCAATTTCCAGCAGACAACCTGATTTGAACTCCTGCTGCTACTCCTTCTAAACTGTTCCCAGGTCAGTTTCTTCCATCTCCCTGCTGTGTTGCTTTTTTCCACTTTTGTGCCAGGTTGATTGGTGTCTGTACATTGTCTTTGGGTCTAAATGTGTGTGTCCTGTGATGGATTGGTGTTTTGTCCACAGCTGGGTCCTTTTGCCTTATGCCAATGGGATAGAGTCCAGCCTCCATGACTTTGAATTAGATTAAGTAGTTTAAAAAATGGATGGGTGGATGGATGGATGGATGGATGGATGGATGGACGGATGGATGGATTTTTTTATCCCACTATTATACTTTGCACTTCTTTAATATTCAATCTGAATTTGCTAACCTAATTTTCTGTCATCCAAATGGCAAATATTTTAATCATGGACAAAAACTGCAGAACTGAAATTCCTCTACAATGTATTGGTTTGTGGATATTCTGTTTATTCACCAAATGTTGCTTTGTTTGGTCTGATCCACCACCAGTACGTTCCCGTGCACTTCATCCACCAGCTCAGGAGCAATCCAGCGTAACGGCACCTGGGACTGATCTGAGGTCACAAAGTAGTCATCCTGAGGACAAGAGGTGTTTTAGTTTATTATCATTAGACTACTGATTTTTACATTAACTGTGCCATGTAAAATTTGGGTTTCAAATTAACTGAAATATAAATAAACACAAAGTCTATGTCCATGCCTTATACTTGTTCTGTGATAGCCCATAGTCTCCGATCTTGACAGTCAGATCTGATGTTAGTAGGCAGTTCCTCAAAGCCAGATCACTGGTGAACATCAGAATGGCAGACATAAAACTGTCAACATCAACTTGCAATAGTCAATTACAGATTATAGAAGAAGTAAGTAATAATAATAGTTTTTATCCCTATCATCAAGCAGAAGAGCAGTAACCCCCGGCAACAAAATCACTGATGCTGGAGTAGCAGATGCACACTCAGGCAGCATCAGGATATTGTTACAGGAAGTTACCAAGTTATCATGACAACAGAAACAGCAAGGGCAGCTCCAACCAGTTTCTTCTTAATCTCCCACTTCAACATTTCCATTGCACACATGGCTCCAGTGAACAGCTGAATTATTCTGGTGAAGATTTATATTAAAGCACGTTTGATTCTTAGTTTTTCAGAATAAATATATCAGCTTAGCTTCTAACTCAACACCTCTGTGTTTACAGGAAACGTACGCTTGAACTGATTAAATGTTTAGCAGTGCCATGGGAACAGGTGTTGCTGCAGTTAACACATTTGAGCAGGAAGAGGTGTTTCCAGCTGCTGAGCCCTCAATAACCCAGTCGAGCAGGCAGAAGTGTCTCCAGATGTGTCTCTAGAAGTGTCTCCAGATGTGTCTCTAGAAGAGTCTCTAGGAGAGCTGATGGTGACTGGCAGCTCACCTGTGGGTGTAGTCATGCTTGTGGAGGTGCAGGAGGCCTGAGGCGATCTGGCACGCCATTCGCTGAAGAAGCAAAGGGTCAGGGGTCACAGAGTCCGCCACCCTGCAGCTGCGCAGGTAACCTTTTACATCGCCCTGTTACCATGGGTACAGCAAAAATCAACAAGCATTGATATTCAGCCTGTTCAGTCAGGCAACATTAAGCTATTTTTGTAATCTTTCCTTGGTTTTAAAAGCTTCCAGTGAATTGGGCACAGATGTGAGATACCCAACACAAGAAAGAGGAAGATATCACTCAGGAAGGTAAAGCAAACAAATTAGAATGAGGGAGGCAGCCCAGGACTGCTGCCTTGCTTTGAGAAGCTGGATGTGCAGTTCAATGGTCTTCCTCTGCACTCCTTGTTAGGGGTGTGGCTGCAGGACGATGACCAACCAGAGGACAGAGCTCCATGATAAGCAGGTACGGCGAGACCTCGGTGCACTGGGCCACACACTGTAGCAGGGCTGAATGCTGCAGGCACCTGCGCACACAGGTAATGAGACTCAGAATTGTTATTATCATCATCATCATCATTACCATCATCACCATGATCACCATCATCATCGTCATCGTCATCATCATTATCATCATTATCATCCTCATCCTTATTATTATTATTATTATTATTATTATTATTTACACTTATATAGCACCTTTCTTTATATATTAAACACATGGAATGTGTCATATTTGGAATGTAAGAGAAAGGGAGAATCAGACACGTTTACTCTTCTTTTTCTTTATGAAGCCTGGGAAACTAAGTAAGAATGTGAAACAGAATATTAATTTGTGTACCGGTAAGGTTGTGCTTCCTCCAGGAAACGCATCTGCTCATGAACGTTAGCACTCGTCTTCAGCTCCTTCACCACCACCTGAGTACTGCTGTGGCCAGAGTTTAACTCCCCCATCAACACCTGGGACACAGTACACACAAACACACACACACACACACACACACACACACACACACACACACACACACACACACACACACACACACACATGCCCAATCACGTGTCCACACACAAGAAACAGATGCACCGACATACAGATGTGAACAGGGGACAGGATTAAAGATGTACACACAAATACA